>NW_023270454.1:41429700-41507178 GCF_011800145.1 Mirounga leonina
TTCCTTCCTTCCTTCCTTCCTTCCTTCCTTCCTTCCTTCCTTCCTTCTTTCTTCTGTCTTTCTTCCTGTCTTTCTCTCCTCCTCCTCCATCTTCTTCTTTGGTAGATTTTTTTTTTCTTTGGTAGATTTTGATAAGCTGATAAATTCTATGGAAAGGTAAAGGATCAAGATAAGCTTAAAGATAAATTTGAAGTACAAGGATAAAGAAGAAAAGTTCACCCAATATGCATCAATATATTTAATTTCTTAAAAAAAAAAAAGACAGGAATGAAGGAATAGAGATAACATTGGTATGCAACCCTTTGAAAAGTTTGGCTGTGCAGAAGAGCAGGAACAATTTATCAGTATTTGTTCTAATACACAGAAACATTTCACCCTATAGATCAGTTCCTTCCTTAGAAATTGAGATATAGGGGCACCTGGGTGGCTCATTTGTTACGCGTCTGCCTTCAGCTCAGATCATGATCCTGGGGTCCTGGGATCGAGCCTCACATCAGACTCTCTGCTCAGCGGGAAGACTGCTTCTCCCTCTCCCACTCCCCCTGCTTGTGTTCCCTCTCTCGCTGTGTCTCTCTCTGTCAAATATATAAAATCTTAAAAAGAAAAAAAAAGAAATTGAGATATAGCATATGACACAGTTAATCAAGGTCAGGGTTTCCCAAACTTGCCTAGTCATAAGAATCACCTAGGATATTTGTTAAAACTGCAGATTCCTTTGCCATATTTTAGACTAATAGGATAAGACCCTCAAAGGAGGAGCCTAGGAATCTGTATTTTTAATAAACTATCCTGGTGATTCTTCTTATTTGGCAAGATTTTATAACATTGATTGCTTAATGAATAATTGTTCTTAGAAAGTAACATGATAAAACACATTTTGTGAAGGTTTACACAAAACCTTTATTATTTTTTTAAAGATTTATTTATTTATATTTTAGAGAGAGAAAGGGAGTGAGGAGCAGGAGGGTTAGCAGGACAGAGAGAATCTTGAAACCTACTCCCTCCTGAACACAGAGCCCCATGTGGGGCTCGATCTCACAACCCTGAGATTATGACCTGAGCAGAAATCAAGAGTCCACCACTTAACCAACTGAGCCACCCAGGCGCCCCAGGTTTACACATAACTTTGAAATAATAGCAGTCATCTAGAAAAATACATATTTTCCATAGGATGAAAATTATTTACACAGATGTTTGGAATCTGTTTAAGTTACTAAGGGACTTTTAAAGAGACTTCTTTATAGATGTGTCTAACTTACCAAACTAAAAAAGGAAACATAAATGTCTTAATTTATAAGAGCAACAGATACTTAATTCCATTTACTTAGGATCTCCAATTAGGAGATCATTGGTTTGTGTATGTTTTTCTTTTCTATATATTTTTGTGGAAAAAGGAAGCATAATACAAATTTTGGTTTGTGGTTCCGTCCAACAAGATTTGTGATTCATCTGCATTTGTTGTATTCATGGGAGAAGCAAGTCTAGAATGTGGCAAAATATGTAGCATAGGTTCCCAACTCTTCTGAATTCTCATAGCCTTCAGTTTGTACCACTTGTTAGAGTTTTTTATTGTGTTTTTTCAATTACATGACATCTGAATATATTCTCATTGAAATTGATTCAAACAGTTTAAAGCATTAATAATGACTAATGCTTATTAGATGAATTCTATGTGCCTACTTGGAGTGTTTTTCATGGATTACCTGAATTAAATGAATTAAAATGAGTTAAATTCATTCTCAGAATTTTATGAATCATACACTATGGTTATTTTGCAGAAGGGGAAATCCAGGTCTGTACATCTGGAAAGTAGCAGAATCAGAATTGATCCCATGTGATTTGACTCCAAAGCCTATACACAGAATCTCTCTCCATTCTGACCATTAACAGTAAATGGAAAGCTCAAAGTCTCCCTTCATCCCTACTTACTCTCCCCTCCGCAGAGATTAGCTGCTTTGTTGTGTCCCCTTCTAGATTTCTTGTATGCATAGCTCTATATACACCCAATGTCTTTTGTTAAATGGAATCTATGGCACAAGTTATTTGATTTTTTTGTATGTAATAATTCTTAGAAATCTTTTTATGTCATTATATATAATCTAGTACTATCTTTTAAAAGCAGCTTAATATTAGATAGTATGTATGTATTTTTTAAACTGTAGCCATGAGAATAGATATACCCTTTCCAATTTTTCCCAATTATAAATGATGCTGCAGTGACCATCCTTACAAATTTTTGTGCAAGGTACCAATATTTCTGTAGGACAGACTCTATTAAAATGAAGTTGCTTATAAAAGTATATGAACAATTAAAATTTTGCTAATTGCCAATTTGTACTTCAAGAAGGTTGTGCCAACTTACACTCCCAAATTTCATGAGCATGCCCATTTTCCATATCCCACCAGAACTCTATAAATTTTTGCCTATTGAAAGAGCAAATTATATTTGTTATTTTAATGATCTCTTCATCTCCTTTTTGTATCTTTTGTTTACTGCTGTATGTCCACTTGCTAGGGCCATGCCTAATAGATAGTAAGACTCAATAAATAATGGTTGAATGAATGGAAGAATAAATATATCAGGCATTTGTATTTCATCGGCAATTCATCAGTTCATCTCTTTTGCCCATTTTTATGTTGGGCTAATTTGTCTTATTATGCTTAATAAGAACTTTTTATACATTGTCAATAGTGATCATTGTTATGTATTTTTAAGATTTTTTTTAAATTTTATTTATTTGAGAGAGAGAGAACGAGAGAGAGCACATGAGAGGGGGGAGGGTCAGAGAGAGAAGCAGACTCCCTGCTGAGCAGGGAGCCTGATGCGGGACTCGATCCAGGGACTCCAGGATCACGACCTGAGCCGAAGGCAGTCGCCCAACCAACTGAGCCACCCAGGCGCCCCAGTTTTTCAGTTCTTAAATTCATCTGATTTGTTTGTATGTGTGTTTATGTTCAGATTACGTCTGATTTTATATTTTCCAAAGTGACAGTCTACCTTTTGAAAAAAATGGAGTAGTCCTTTCTTTGGTACTAATTTTATTTTAATTTATTTAGTTATTTTTTCTTTTCAAATTTTTATTTAAATTCTAGTTATTTAACATACAGTGCATATTGGTTTCAGGAGTAGAATTCAGTAGTTCATCACTTACATATAATACACAGTGCTCATCATTAACAAGTGCCCTCCTTAATACTCATCAACCATCTAGCCCATCCCCTAACTACCTCCCTCCAACAACCCCCAGTTTGTTCTCTATTGTTTAGAGTCTCATGGTTTGTCCCCGCCCACACACCTTTTTAAATGTAACTTTTTTCATAATTAAATTCCATATATTTACAGAACTTTCTGGATCGTCTCTTATGGAATTTCTAGCTTTTAAACTTTTATGTAGTTTTATATCTTTGGATGTTATGTATTTATTTAGGAAAATAACTAACGTTCTTGAATACAGGGACCGCATCTTATTCTTTTTCATGTTTTAAATATTTTATAGGATCTAGGACAATGTCTAAAATGTGGCAGGCTCTCAGCAGACATTTATTATTGAGTGAATGACAGAAGTAGATGAGGAAGTTGGAAATCATGGGCATTGTTTCCCTTTTTTGTTTCCCAAGTTTCATCTGTTCTTTGGTTGGGTCAGGGAGGAAGAATCTGATGGAGTAGACAGAAGCCTACTGTTTGATTAGAAAGTTCTTAAAAAGCTTGCCTTGCATGTGAAATTCTGTCCCTTATGCCACAGTACTATTTTCAGAAGATCCTTGCTTAATCTATATTTGGTATTTGGGAAATATAAAAACCGACAATGTGTCACCACCTTTTGGGAAAAAGCAGACTACCATTTCTGGCACCACAGGGAAACCTCAAGCTCTTTTGTGACTAGGACTTTGAGTCCCTACCCTTCCTTTCTTTCTTTATCAATAGATCTGATAAACCTAGGCCAAACTTTATGGAAGGCTTTTTCTTTTTCCAGTGCCATGATGGATTTGGATACTTTATGGTCAGTAGCTTCAAAAAGTCAGTCCTAGTCTTAATTTCCTGTATCATTTCTTTACTGTAGAGTATGACTTCTGAAAGCAATTTTGTAGGAACTGAGCTAAAAGGACCTTGCCACAGATGATGAGGGCACAATAGGAAGGAATGTATACATATTCAGAATAGTCAGAGAACCTCTAACAAAGCTTTAAAAAACAGTTTCATTTCATTTCTTTTTTTTTTTTTTAAGATTTTATTTATTTATTTGACACAGGGAGAATGAGATCACAAGCAGGCAGACAGGCAGAGAGAGAGAAGCAGGCTCCTTGCTGAGCACAGAGCCCGGTGCGGTGCGGGGCTGGATCCCAGGATGCTGGGATCATGACCTGAGCAGAAGACAGACTCCTTAACCAACTGAGCCACCCAGGCACCCCAGTTTCATTTATTTTCTACCTGTGCGAATACTTTTGTCCTGATCCCCACAAATTTATATTTGTATTACTGCCCCACCCCATATGCACTCTCTTAGAATTGGCAAAGCTGAACTTTTGCTAATGAAGAGGTTTATGTGTCCTGAGTTTCAAAATGCTTTTCTTCATCTCAACCCGAGCTTCTCTCTTCCTCAGTTAAAAAAGAATCTGTTCTCCTCCAGCCTCCAGCTTTTACTAAACTGATTTTTTTTTTTCCTGGCCTGGGTTTTCTTTAAATCATACTGTTGTCTCTCAGACCAGAGCCCATGGTCTTCCTTGAGGGAAGCAGAGTAGTATCTAGTTTACCACTATCACTCATGATTTAGTACTTGTGTGACAATTTCTCAGATTGTGAACATCTGTCAAAGTTTTATTTCAAACTGCAGTAGGGAAAAGTCTCCTAAGAAAGCCAACCCAAAGACTCCCTCTTGATAGAGATATCTTTTGGGAAAATAAATGGTTAGCTAATCATTGTTAGATTAGATTTCTTAAAAAAGCATGTCTAGTTACTGCGAGGTGAATATAAACTGCGTGGTGTACTTTAATTTCTCAAAAGGAGTTCAAATCTCATTACTATCTATCAGAAAACTGCTCCAGCATTCTATCATGAATACTGGATATTTCTCAGAGGGTGCTGCCCCAGCTCAAGTATGGGGCCCTTTTCTTTTTCAGAGAAATTTTTTTTTATAGAACATTCTTGCTCAAGAAGAGGTTGCATTTTTATCCTACATGTATTAATTGAGTTTGTTGCTTAGTCACTTTTTACATTGTTACAAATGGTGGAAATTAATCCAGGCTTAATTTGCACCATCACAATTAGTAACAACATTTGTAACCCCATTAATAACATCCCATTAAATCATCTTTCTATTTAATATTTCTAAAGTCAGGATATATCTTACAACTGAACACACACACGTACAACACACTCACACTTACATGCACATGCACACCCATTAAAATCATTGTTGAACTAATGGTGTGTCTTCAATAAATTATAAAAATACATATGATATTACACAAATCGGAACATGTTGCTTTAGATTGTTAGCTTCCTGAGAGCAGATCCTTTTTAAAAAATTTTATTTATTTTTTAAATTGAAGTGTAATTAACATGAGCAAGTCCCTTTTTGTCTCTTCATCTGTTTAATCCCTTTATTATGCCTTAAACATCAGAAGGGTGGGGGTAATACAGTCTAGTCCCACTCTGTGAGATGCTCTTGCTGTTGGCTCCAGTGGGAAAACTGGGGGAGAGGAACATTTTACCCACCTTGAATGGGGAGAAGCAGGAGTGGCTGTGCAATAAGATCCAGATAGTAGCACTTCCTTCACACTGGTGATTTCTTGGTTGCTTGGGAGCCTGTCCCCCTTATGCATTTTTCCCCATCACTGTCTTAGGTCTTGGGTAGTTAATAATGCTGTTCTGTCATTTTGAGGGGGATGAGGCTGCCTGAGTGTACTTTTAATCCACGTATGTGCAGGAAGGGAAATTACCCTCATTAGTCCAGCCTTGTGGTAGAAATATCTAGAACAAAAATCAAGTTTTATCCTGTCAAGGGGGATTCATTCTCAGTAGTGCTCTCCTGGCTGTTGCTCTGTTAAAGGAGTCTCTGTCTCTTTTCTACTATTTGAATACATTACAATAGGTCCCCTTCTGCATAGACCAGGCCACTGAAGGAAGGTGATAGAGGCTGATTAAAAACCCTGCAGTGCCGCATATTGTATGTTCCATAATATTTTGTGTGGTACTTGGCATATACGTAATTACTGGCATCATTTTCCTGGTGGTGGATGCTTGTGTCCAGCTGGCTGGTGACAGACAGGGCTTCTCAGCAATATTATAACTGTTAGGGACTATTCCTCAACCTTGCAATCCTAGAAATAGGAAGTTCTTAGTATTCTTAGAAATAAATGACTACTCCATTGCAGACTAATGTTGACAAAGTTCCTACAATTTTGAGAGATAAGCCAAAGCAATCTTATTAATTTATGATGGGGTACATCTGTTTGTAGTAACAGGAATGCTCACAATGTTCTCTACAGGGCACCCTCCTTCTTAGCATTGACAAATGTGAAGGACTGAACTCTGATTTGGAGTTTAGCTTGTGTACGTGGAATCAGTACAAGGAGCACAGAGGCCCTAGTGGAAGGACTATTTTGTCTGAGCTTTAGGAAATAAAAGCAAATATCATTAGCGTACATCAGAGACAGTTTCTTTACTGATTGCAGTTAACCAAAGTAATTCGTTGCAATGAAAGAACTGGAAGTAGGAAACAGATAAAAAGGGTTTGAAAGGAAGCTTACTTTACAACTGTGAGAAGTTTCATTAGTGAAATCCAGATATCCAAAGACTTTTCCAAGAACTCAAAACAAAAGAATTATCAATCAGTGATAGACTTTTAAAGTATCCTGCCTGGGCCTCAGATTTAAAATATGAAAAATACTTAGTCAAAGAAGTTAATCATGAATAGAAAAAATGTGACAAGAAACTACCTCTATAATATTAGAAATGGGAAGAATTTTAAAAAGTGTTATAGCTAAAAAAAAATGACAGTAATAAAACTTTTTTTTAAACAAAAATAGGAACTACTGTGATGAATCTGTGCCAAGTTTGTTTAAAACACTTACTTAAACAAGCAGGAATATCAAAGTGCCTATAATTACTGTCTCTGAATTTCCTGTGGAGTCTGTTTTGCAATACTTTGGAAGTCTTTTACCTCAGTTTGCAGAGAGATGAGGAAAAAAAGAGGAAATAATTTAAAATGTAAGAATAAGAGGGGCACCTGGGTGGCTCAGTTGGTTAGGCGACTACCTTCGGCTCAGGTCGTGATTTTGGGGTCCTGGGATTGAGCCCCTCATCGGGCTCCCTGCCCGGCGGGAAGCCTGCTTCTCCCTCTCCCAATCCCCCTGCTTGTGTTCCCTTTCTTGCTCTCTCTCTCTGTCAAATAAAGAAATAAAATCTTTAAAAAAAATGTAAGAATAAGAGATCAGAGTTGCACAACACCCAGGTTCATTAACGTATATAAAAGCTCTGTGCCACACGAAGGTAATATCTGAGCAGATAAACAACATATTCCATTTTCTTTTTTCTGGTCCAAGCATGAAATCATCATTGAATTAATGAGAAATAGACATTTGGATGAACTGTATGTATGAAAACAGAAGGAGGAAAAGTAAACCAAGACCCTTAAGAAGGAAATATCAAAATAGGCATTATAATCTTGGGAGAGGAATTATATATACATCAAGAAATTTGGACCTGCCACTACATTGGATCTTTTAGATATGAGTGAAACCTCTAGTTATCTTTAGTAGCTTGTCTATAAAAATGAGAATAAGCATAGTGTCTTTTCAATGGATATTAGAATGTAAATGCAGGATTTACATTCTAAATGCTTTAGAAAGGAGCTAAGAAGAATATGGTGTAGGTACATTTATTACAAATAGAATGAGCTCCTTGGGCTTATTCATTTCATTAATTAGAGGAGTACTAACACTTTTATTAGTATCCATTGCATTTTTTTATAATAAATCAACTTCATTGAGGTATAATTTACATATAATAAAATGCACCCACTTAAAGTATAGTCCAATGTGTTTTGATAAATGCATGTATTCACCACCTCCATAGTCAAGGCAGAACATTTCCATCACTCCAAAAGCTCCTTCCTGCCCTTTTGCAGTTATCAACATTTGGTATTGTCAGGATTTTCAATTTTAGTCATTGTAATAGAGATGGAGTGTTATTTCATTGTGGTTCTAATTTACATTTTACTGATAATGATATTGAATATCTTTTTTTTTTTTTTAAAGATTTCATTCATTTATCTGAGAGAGAGAGTGAGCAGGAGCAGGGGGGAGGAGCAGAGAGAGTGGGACAAGCAG
Source organism: Mirounga leonina (assembly GCF_011800145.1). Taxonomy (NCBI): domain Eukaryota; kingdom Metazoa; phylum Chordata; class Mammalia; order Carnivora; family Phocidae; genus Mirounga; species Mirounga leonina. Next base: position 41,438,032 of record NW_023270454.1, read on the forward strand.
TACTCCCTACTGAGTGCAGAGCCCAACTTAGGGCTTGATTCCACAACCCTGAGATCATGAGCTGAGCTGAAATCAAGAGTTGGATGCTTAAATGACTGAGCCACCCAGGCGCCCCATATTGAACATCTTTTTGAGTGCTTCTTGCCATTCATGTATTTTCTTTGGTGAAGTATTGGTTTACATATTTATGTTGGGTTGTTTGTTTTCTTCTTATTTAGATATATGAATTCTGTATATATATATGTTATATATATATATTATGTTCAGTTAGTCACTGTATAGTACATCATTAGTTTTTGATGTAGTGTTCAATGATTCATTAGTTGAATTCTGTATATATTTTGGATACAAGTCCTTTATCACATAAATATTTTGCAAATATTTTCCCCAGTTTGTGTCTTCCCTTTCCATTTTCCTTTTTTTTGAAGAGCAAAAGTTTTAAATTCAATGAAATATATTTTACCAATTATTTTCTTTTCTGACTCGTATTTTTTGACACCTAAGAAATCTTTGCCTATCACAAAGTCACAATGATTTAGTCTCATGTTTTCTTCTAGAAGTTATATATATTTTTAGCTATCACATATAAGTCTCTGAACTATTTTGAATTAATTTTTGTGTGGTGTGAGGCAAGGAACAAGGCATATTTTTATTCATATGAATATGGATATTTAATTGTTCTAACACTATATATTCAAAAGAGTATTTTATCTCCCTTGGATTTAATTTAGATGACTATAGAAAATCACTGACTATATATGTATATGTATTTCTGGACTCTATTCTGTTCCAATAATGTATGTGTCTTGTCTTGTGCCAGTACCACAATTTCTTGCTTATTATAGCTTTACAGTATGACCTGAAATCAGACAGTGTAATCCCTCTAAATTTGTTCTTTTTTTTCTTTCTCAAAATTGTTTTGACTATTCTGGTCTTTGACTTTTGATATAAGTGTAGAACCAGGTTGTCAAAGATGTTTCCTGGGATGATATGACTGGTATTACACAGAATCCATAGATAATTTAATAGAAAATTGACATCTTAACAATACTTAGCCTTCTGATCCATGAGTATGGAGTATCTTTCCATCTATCTTAGACATTCTTTAATTTCTCTCAACAATGTTTTACAGTTTTTAGTATAGAGGTCTTGTATGTACTTTTCAAGTGATCTCTAAGTATTTCATGTTTCTGGATGCTATTGTAAATGGAATTGTTTTAAAAAACTTTTTTCTGGTTATTCCTAGTATATTAAAATTAAATTAATTTTTCATATTGATTGTTTATTCTCCTACCTGGCTAAATATACTTATAAGTTCTAATATTTTTCTTTTAGATTACTTAGAATATTATACATGGACTTACCATTTCACCTATGAATAGACAGTTTTACTGGTTTCTTTTAGTCATTATCTCTTTTACTTATTTTTATCGAATTGCACTGGCCAAGACCTCCAGTACAATGTTGAAAGAAGTGATTGTGAACATATTTGACTTATCTCTAAAATTAGAGGGAAAATATTCAGTTTTTACTATTAAATGTAATTTTAGCTATAAATGTTTCATTGATGCTCTTCATCAGGTTAAGGAAGTTCCCTTTATTCTAGTTTGTTGAGAGCTGTTATCACAAATGGGTGATTTTTTGTCAAATGCTTTTTCTGCATTTATTTTATTTTATTTTTTTAAAGATTTTATTCATTTGAGACACAGAGATACAGAGAGAGAGAGAGCATGAGCAGTGGGAGAGGCAGAGGGAGAGGGAGAAGCAGACTCCCGGCTGAGCCAGGAGCCCGATGTGGGGCTCGATCCCAGGACCCTGGGATCATGACCTGAGCTGAAGGCAGATGCTTAACCATCTGAGCCACCCGGGTGCCCCTTTTTCTGCATTTTTTGAGATGATTATATGACTTTTTTATTATGTCAATGTGGATAATCACATTGATTGATTTACAAATATTAAATTAGCCTTATAGTCCTAGAATAAAATCCACATGCTCATGATTTATTATCTTTTCTCTATTGCTGGATTCTATTTGTTAATACTGTTTTAAATTTGCCTCTATATTCATGAGAAATAGTGGTCTATAATTATTTTGTGATACCTTTGCTTTTGGTATCAAGATAATACTGACTTCAAAAAAATAAAAGCGGGGGCACCCTGGTGGCTCAGTCAGTTAAGCGTCTGACTCTTGATTTCAGCTCAGGTCATGATCTCAGGGTTGTGAGATCAAGCCCTGTGCTGAGCTCCATGCTCAGTGCAGAGTCTGCTTGAGATTTTCTCCCTCTCCCTCTGCTCCTCCCCCCTTCATGCTCTTTCTTTCTCTCTCTCTCAAATAAATAGATCCATAAATAATTTTTTTTTAAAAAAGATAATACTAACTTCATAGTATTAAATGACTTTGGAAATGTGTTGGGGTCTCTAAGACCAACTCTGGGCTTGATAATTCGTTAGAAGGGCTCACAGGACTCAGAAAACTATTATACTCATGATTACAGTTTATTATAGTAAAAAGATAGAGATTAAAATCAACAAAGGGAAAAGGTGCATGGGTTGAAGTCCAGCAGAAACCAAGCCTTGAGCTTCTAGGTATCTTTTCCTAGTGGAATCACACATGGATATAATTAATTCTCTTTACGCTAACATGTATAAGTGTTACCAACCTGATGATATGACTAGTTTTACACAGATAATTACTGGTATTACACAGGGAAGCTCACCTGAGCATTGGTGTTTAGTGTCTTTATTGAGGGGTCAAGCCATCTAGGTATTCAGTGCCTAGATGACTGACCTCAGTTATTTGTATCCCAGCTTTAAAGACTAAAAACAGGTGTTTACTCTTAGTCATATGTTGGCATAAACTATCTGAGCAAATGTACCATGTCACCCAAGGCCTCAGGCATACAAAAACATTCTTATCAGGCAGAATATTCTGAGAACTTAAGAGTTCATATCCCAGGAGCTGGCCTATTGCCTGTCCTGGAGAAGACCTCTCATGGGAATGCACAGGATTTGAGCAACCCATACCTGCTGAGTTAACTTTTTCTTGCATATCTATTTGTATCTTCTATTTTCTGAAAGAGTTTGTGTAGGGTTGGTCTTATTTCTTATTAAATGTTGACTGTAATTTACCAATGAAGCTGTCTGGACTTCAAGTGTTCTTTGGGGGAAGATCTTTAATTAAAAATTCAATTTTCTTAGTTGATGTAGGGCTATTTATGTTGTCTATTTTTTATTTGGTAATTTGTATCTTTCAAGAGATTTATCCATTTATAAGAAGGGGTGGTATATACATACAGTGGAATATTATGCATCCATCAAAAGGAATGAAATCTTGCCATTTGCAACGACGTGGATGGAACTGGAGAGTATTATGCTGAGCGAAATAAGTCAATCAGAGAAAGACATGTATCATATGACCTCACTGATATGAGGAATTCTTAATCTCAGGAAACAAACTGAGGGTTGCTGGAGTGGTGGGGGTGGGTGGGAGGGATGGGGTGGCTGGGGATAGACATTGGGGAGGGTATGTGCTATGCTGAGTGCTGTGAATTGTGTAAGACTGTTGAACCACAGACCTGTAGCTCTGAAACAAGTAATACATTATATGTTAAAAAAAAGAAGAAGGTAGTAAGAAGGGTAAAATGAAGGGGGGGAAATCGGAGGGCGAGATGAACCATGAAAGACTATGGACTCTGAAAAACAAACTGAGGGTTCTAGAGGGGAGAGGGGTGGGGGGATGGGTTAGCCCGGTGATGGGTATTAAAGAGGGCACGTTCTGCATGGAGCACTGGGTGTTATACACAAACAATGAATCATCGAACACTACATCAAAAACTAATGATGTAATGTATGGTGATTGACATAACATAATAATAACAAAAAAAGAATAAACAAATGAAAAAGCTAAAAAAAAAGAGATTTATCCATTTAATTTAGTTGTTCATTTTTTTTGATGCAAAATTTTAGATAATATTCTCTTATTAGTTGTGGCACATTGAAAATGGTCTCCCAAAGATATGTCCACAACCTAATCCTAGAACATGTAAATGTTACTTTGTTTGGAAAAAGTTATTATTAATTAAATTAAGGATTTTGAGATGAGGAGATCATCCTGGATTATCCAGGTAGGCTCTAAATTCCATCACAAATGTTCTTATGAGACAGGCAGATTGGAGAGATATACAGAGGAGAAATTTATGTGAAAAAAGAGGTAGAAATTGGGCTGATGCAGCCAAGGCTATGGAACACCAAAGAATGCTAACAGCCACCAGAAGCTGGAAGAGGCAAGGAAGGGATTCTCTCCTAGAGCCTCTGGAGCAGATACTGCCATGCTGACACTGTGACTTCAGACTTCTTGGCACCCGAACTGTGAGATAATAAATTTCTGTCTTTTTAAGCCACAACATTTGTAACAATTTGTTCCAGAAGCCTCAGGAAGCTAATACAATAAGTTTTTATGGTCTGTAATGACTGTCATGTATTGAAATTAGTAATGTATCTTCTACTTTTTTTTCCTTGAACATTTTGGGTAGAAGTTTATCAATTTTATTGATTTTTAGGTTTTATTTCTTCCTTGTCTAATTTATATTTCATTTACTTCTGCTCTTATCTTTATTATCTTATTCCTTATGCTTAATTTGGGTTTATTTTTCTTTTCTTTTTCTAGCTTTTTAAAGTGGAATCTTAGATCACTGAATTTGCCTCTCTTTTCCAATATAGGCATTTAAATTGATAAACTTCCCTCTAAGTACTGTTTTAGAATCATCTCACAGGTTTTGATGTATTTCATTCAGTTAAAAATGTTTTCTAATTTTTCTTGTGACCGGTGGGTTATTTAGACATTTGCTAGAGGGGCAAGGATTAACCTCAACCAAAAAGGCCACAAATTTAATCCTTACCTATTATAGTAACATCTCCATTGGTTTCTGTGGGGTTTTGGTTAATATTCAGTGTCTGAAAAAAAGTTGTTTTTAATATATTCTATCCAGTTTTTATAATTATTATGTGTGAGAGGCCTGCTCAACCACTTTATGCTGTGAAGGCAATAAAGGAAGGTCATTTATTGGACATCCTATCCACTGTATTTGAATTGCCTCTTTTCATGGCTATTTCCTCTTTATTTCACTATTATTTCTTAGAATGTGGGACTGTCATAGTCCATGTTGTATCCTTAGCACCTAGAAAAATACCTGGCACCAAGTACATCTTTCACAAATATTTGTTAATTAAATGAATAAAATTCTAGTAATGAGGCTCACCTGATATCTTCAGAAGCATGGCAAGATCATTATGCTACATATGCCCAGAAAGATGCTCAATTATCTGAATTGTGTGAAGGAAATTCAAATATGCAAACAGCATGTAAATGAGGAGCTCTATTAGAGAGGAAGCCATGGTTCAGTGGGAGGGGAAGTGGGATATCAATCAGGGTAAGGCTGAACAGATCAAGAACTGACTGATAAAAACATGTAGGCAGAGAGATCATTGAGAGAGCCCTTCATCAACAAGTTCTAGGAAGACTAAATTTGCATTCACAGTGAATATAAAAACCTTAAAGTGAAATTTGTATGGAACTACAAATACATCTGGGTATTTATCAGAAGAAAGTTAAAACATTACCTCAAAAAGATATATGCACTCCCATGTTCACTGCAGCACTATTTACAATAGCCAAGATATGAAAACAATGTGTCATCGATGGATGAATGGATAAAGAAATGTAAGATATATATATATATATATATATATATATATATATATATATATGTAAATACACACACACACACACATATATGAAGAGAAAGAGAGAGAGATCGAAATCTTGCCATTTGCAACAACATGGATAGACCTTGAGGGCATTATGCTAAATGAAATAAGTTAGACAGAGAAAGACAAATGTCTTATGATCTCACTTATACCTGAAATATGGGATGTTAAATGTTATTATTTTTAAATTTTGACATCTGTTTCAGATTTTTATGAAACTTAAGGCAATTCATACAAAAGTGTGTCTCTGAGGTTGAATTTTTTAAGGGAAAGAAAATTATAGAGAAATGCATAGGAATTCTGAGGTAAAAGGAGGAAGGGGAAGACAACTAGACAAGGAAAAGGAGAAATGGGAAAGAGGGACAGAGAGACTAGGTGGTAAATAAAGTCCTTTATCTCTTGCCTGCCCTGCCTAGTCTCCTTCTCAACCTACCTACTCAAAGTCGGATAGGGCCAACTCTTTCCAAGGCCTCTACTCATCAAATCAGCTCTAGAGCCTGATCTTTTGAGACAGTGTCTCTCTCTCCCTCACATACTCTTGGGTGAAAAAGGTATATCATGACCTTTAAGTGGTCCCATCAACTCCATAGGTAGCGCCCACAAATTCTGCTGATGGTTTGGACATTCTTCAAAAGTTCCACACAATTCTTTTTTTGATCAGCCTAATTTCAGATTTTACCTCAACTGGCATCCTTCCTGACTTTTCCTGCTTTCTTTAGTGGAACAGCTCTCTAGTCTTTGAAAGATTCCTTTCTTTCCTCTTCTTTCTCTCCTTTTCTTTCTCTCCCCATTCTTCCTTCCCTCCCTCATTCTCTTCCTTCTTTTCCTCTCTCCGTCCCTTCTTTCTTTCCTACCTTCCTTCCTTTAAAACAATTCTTTCTCAAATAGCTCTATTCAATGGAAAAATCTTCTTCCACAATCCCTTAATCTTGCCTGGGGACACACACACACATGCAGGTTTAGCATTTTTAAATTTGACATACATTTATTTTGGGTTTTCAATGAAGTGTTCACAAATGCTTTCCAACTTCCTGTGGGTTATTAAATTTTTAAATGCTGTATTTGATTTTCCCACTAACTAATCTTTACAGATTTTTCAAGTTCTTTTCCTAAAATTGAATAATTGTGGTGAATTTTTGTTTTATTTTGCTTTTTCTCTTCCACTGGTATGCTTGATTTAATTGGCAACATCAAAAGCATTTATTTAGGGCCATACTGTAAAGCACTGTGTGAGGGAATAGGAACTCAAAGAAGAATATTGCATGGCTTTTGTTCTCAAGTTGCTTATAATCAAGATGTGGAGACAAGATATCACATGAAAAGATAAACAGTGATAGGTCATATAGGCTAGGTGACAGAAGAGTAATACAGATGAATACTATACGAAATCAGTGATTGGAATGATTATTATGGCCTGGGATCACCAGAGAAAGAAAGGTAGGAGCAAACATCCCTTGAGTATTTATTATGTTCTAGGCATTTCCCATGTGCTATTTTCTATTATTTATTTCAAGAAACTGGTGAAGTTTAAAATGTTATGGTTTTTTCAAAATGATGAAACTAAGTCTCAAAGTCTCAAAGTGCTATTTCCAAGAACACAGAACTAGTAAATTGCAGATCTAGGATTTGAAATGAATAGTCATGACATGTTTGACAAGTAAAGAGTCTAGAAGTGGAGCGGTTTTATGAGGCATAGTAGACAGAAAAAATTTAATGATAAAGATCAGATTGGGCAATGCTTTGAATGATAGTTTCTCAATGTGTACTTAGTGCATACTAGAAGACTATTTTTAATCCAATTAAATATTATATATTACTTTAGAAAGGTAACATATCTACTGAAAATATTCTTACTTTAAACAGAAATTTTGAAAATTCCTTCTACCTATATTTTAACTAGCAATTCCTGGTCTGGATATCTATCTTATAGAAATACTGTCATAAATATACAAAGATGTATTTAGAATGTGTGTGTGTGTGTGTGTGTGTGTGTGTGTGGCATTGCTTTTAATGGAAAAAAAAAGTGGAATTAACCTATGTGGCAAAGACTGGCTAAATGCTTATTAAGCCTGCCTCCATTTCCTGGGCACAAACTCAACCTAGCTTTTCAGCCTTCTTGGAGGGCTATATGACTAGTTCTTGCCAGTAGAACATGAATAGGAGAAATAAATCACTTCCAGTTCAAGGCAGTAAAGAGTGGTATGCCTTCATACTTTCTCTCTCTTCTTCCTGTCCTCTGAGTGACCATGAGGAAGGAAAGATTCTGGTACTTGAAGGACTATATATATGAGAGAGACTACCTCTTACTGACCCACTGGACTCTGACCTGAGTTCAGCTATCAACTTTACTGGATTAAATTGTTGAAGTTTCAGCCTTATTTGTTATAGCTCTTAGACTATGGTAATAAATAAAATCTGATATATGTCTAGGGGAATGGTTTAATAACTTGTGATACTTCCATATTATGGGCTGCTATATGGCCACTTAGGAGAATTAGGCAAATTTTTAGTACTGTCATGGAAATATCCCCAGGCTGTGCTGTTAAGTAGAAAAGCATTTCATAAAATAGTATGTATAATATCCTCCTTATGAAGACCTGTCACCCCAAACTGTGTGTGCATGGGTGTGTGTACACATGCATGGTTGAAAGGATACTGGGTTGGAGCAAGAAGGTCCTACACATTTTGCTCTACATACTGTACTCTTTCAACTTTCAAAAGTGAAAATGTATGTAAATACTTTTATAAATAAAAAAAAAGAAAAAATCTGTTCACGTATTTTTTATAGCTTATTGTAAGGCTCACGTAATGTAATAGTTGTAAAAATTCTTAGGAAGAAGTGCTAAATGTATATGAAATTCTTTATTAGGACAAACCTCTTCAAATATCCATTGCTGAGATGTATATTTAGATTTCTGACCAAGCTATAATTTTTTTTGTACCATAGGAACAGTTTAAAAAGTTTGTTTGCTAGGCTATCTTAGCTGCTTAATAAAGAATCACTGTGACTATACTTTGAGATACCTCCTGTCCTCCATGCTTTTTGCTACACTCATTCTCCTCTTCCATCTAATTCTTCCAGAGATAAAATATTATTAGGGGGAGGGAGAGAGTTCTCTTTCTTTTGGGAATAGCAGAGAAACTTCTTTCCAAGTAAATCAAAAGACTCATAAATGGTGTGAAGAGGTGGTTTTCTGTTTTGGGAAGAGAGGTCGTAAATAATGAGGATGTAATAATGTCAGAGGGAACACTAGATAGTTCTAGCTGATAAGGAGACCTGAAGGCAAACTGAGGTTGTCTCTTTAATTAGCTTGAACAGGAATTAATTCAAAGGCATCAGTACAGAGTGTGTAGAAATGAATGAAAGTCTTCATGATAAGAAACCAGGGGAAGCAGCATGCTCTGCATAGGGCTGGCCTGGGTTTGAATCTTGATTTAGCTAACCACCTCATATGCAATTTGATGCATTGAAACCTCTTGTTTTTTAGATACCTAGGACAGTGTTTGATGTATGCAAGACACTCCCCTGTGCTTTTTTTTTTTTAATTTATTCATTTGAGAGAGAGAGAGGCAGAGAGAGCACAGCAGGGGGAGTGGCAGAGGGAGAAGCAGACTCCCCACTGAGCTGGGAACCTGATGCAGGCTCCATCCCAGGACCCAGAGATCATGACCTGAGCCGAAGTCAGACACTTAACCATCTGAGCCACCCAAGCATCCCTCCCCTACTGTTTTTAACAATGTTTTAAGAACTTACTTTTGAAGAGCACTGCACTTAAATAATTATTTCTTACATCATCGTTCTACTGAATAGCTTTCTGGTTATGAAGGTCGTTCTGCTGCGTAACAATTTTTACTTGGTAGGAAATCTTAGGATCTGAAAGGAGTAGGAAGGAAGGAGATAGAAGAGAAGAAGGAAAGGAGGAAGAGGAATTGGAAGAAGAGTTAAAAAATAGAGGAAGGGAACAGGAAGAGGAAGAGGAGGAAGGGGAGGAGGAGGATAGCAGGGAAGAGGACAAGGAGGAAAAATAAAAGTACTACTAAGGTCACTTTTAGTTATGTGTTTAGATCACAAAAATTTTTTTTTCAATCAATGAGATAATCACATATAATTCTTTCTGATTGATATTGATATGATAGCCACATAAAGATGTTTATGTTTCAGTTGTTTTCTGCTAGAAAATTTAGAAAAGCTATGGTTCAAATGTATTGATATATTCATAAATAGATATTAACTAAACTTAAAAGATTGTTTAAATTCACACTGTAGGAGTTGGGTGCTAGAATATAGTTGACTCTAATACAGCATGGGTTGTACTGCATGGGTCCATTGATGTGTGAATTATTTTTATAAATACAGAATAGTACTGTAAATGTATTTTCTCTTATAACCTTATGATTTTCTTAACATGTTATTTCTTTTCTCTAGCTCACTTTATTGTAAAAATACAGTATATAATACATATGCAAAATGTGTGTTGATCATTGTTTATGTTATTGGTAAGGCTTTTCATCAACAGTGGGCTATTAGTAAAGATTTTGGGTAGTCAAAATTTCTATGTGGATTTTTGACTGTGCAGGGGGTTAGCACCCCTAACCTCTGCATTTGTTTAAAGGTCAACTGTATATGGATTTTATAGATCAACATTAAACTTCATGGGTTTGTTAAGTATTTTTCTTTGTTTCCTCAAATGCTAAAATAAATGAAGAACATTTTTGAATGTATCTTAATAATAATTATGAGATTTCCCGTAATGGGAAATTATGTGTTTAGGTTGTCTGATTGAAATTTCAAGAAATCTTTATTCTGCCCAACTTGATTTTGCAAATGATGCTTACTGGCAGAAGATTAAGGTCTGATATTATAACTTTAAATTCTTTCTGCATATGTAGAGAGGTATACATAATTCTTTATTAGAAATATTAATAATGATCACATTTAAAGATAATATAAAGAAAGAACAATTTAAAGAAGTAAATCTGTAAGTTCAGATGGGTACCATTCTTATCAACTTTCACTATCAGACAGCATTTTCCGTGGAACTTAAATTTCTATCTTAGAGTAAATAATTTCCTTCATTAGAATGCATCTGCTGGAATACAACTCAGTGTCACTGGACCAACTAGCATATTGTAGAATGAAAGAAAAAAAAAGAAAATTAACTGCTACTCCTTGTGTCAGTTTTTTCTATTGTAAAATGAGGGTAATAATATCAGCCATATCAGCAAATGTTATTGTGAAGCCCAAGTAAGAAAATGTGTGTGAAAATATTTAGAAAATGTAAGGCATTATTGTAAGCATTGCTCAACAAGGGTGATAGGAGATGTTTCTGATGGCCTGTTGGCAACCTAGAACCATTCTTTTTTTTTTCTTAAGATATCCCCTATATCATGGAAATTGGAAGCTTGGAAACTAAATTTCACAGAATCCAGGCCAGCAGGATTCTGGGTTAAATTTTATCAAGGAGAGGCATTTGTATATGATTTAAAAGATTGAAGGGAAGCTTCTATTCTCTTGCTATTTCAGCAGTAGTGGTCAGATGTGTGTATGCATCATCATGTTATCTCAAGTTCTGTTTCAAATGATAATGCCCACCAACACTAACCCGCCCTCTATCTCCAAACCATGGTTCCAAACACCACCATATTAAGATAAGGCAGGCAAAATGAGATTTGTCCATAATCAAGATTCATGAATATGATCTGGTTTCTATTTCTCCCTTTCCAAGGAGAGCTACCTCCCTTTTTATATCAAGGTCATTGACAGTGATGACATCCCATCAGAGCCCTTGTTTTTACATTTGGGGACTGGGAAAGTGGACCTCTTTTCTACTCTAAGATAGACAAAGTGTTGGGGAACCTGGCTGGCTCAGTTGGTTAAGCATCCCACTCTTGATTTCAGCTCAGGTCATGATCTCAGAATCGTGGGATCGAGCCCTGCATTGGGCTTTACACTGAGCGGGGAGTCTGCATGGGATTCTCTCTCTTCCTCTCCCCTCAGCCCCCATCCTGCCACTCCTGTACTCTTTCCCTCTTTCAAAAAATAAAATAAAATAAAATAGACAAAGTGGTAAGGATTTGAAAATTCTTGTGATGTAGTGGGATTATTATAGTTGTTTTAAATTTCTTTTGTATCAATTTCAATGTCTGTCATATCTGGGACTGTTTATGTTGACTATTTTTTCCTCTCTCCAGATTTTTTAAAAAACTCTCTCCAGATTTTAAGTCAAATTTTCCTTCATCTTTGTACATCTAGTAATTTATTTTTGTATGCTGGCTGTTGTTGATGTCATGTTGAAAGTCTAAGGTATGTTATCTTTCCTTACAGATTATTGATTTTTGTTTTGGTAGGAAGTTAATTTACTGATAATTCAGTTTGATTCTTTTGAGGCAGTGTTTTGGCTTTGTTTGCATGGGTCTATAGGAACTCCTGCATTATGGCTAGAGTCCTACTCCTAGCTTGTGGTCTTTTTGAGGTCACATAAGAAAATGGTTGAAGGAACATGAGTGCATAGAAAGTTGTATGAGGTCTATCGGTGGTCAGAATTCCAGCATGGTGTGATCTCTGGAATTGCCATTCAGCTCACAGACTTCCAGCAGTTGACCCCTGTCAGACCTTGAAGAATTTCACTCTCTGCATACAAAGCTAAGGATCCTGACCAAAAAACTCAAGGGAACTCCCATATATATTTATGTCTTTTTTTCTCCCTATAGCTCCCTCTTCTATGGCATCCTATCTAGCAAATTCCCACTGTCTCAGCAACCCCCAGCTCCAGTTTTTATATTCTCTACCCAGTAAAACTTATTTAGGCTCTACTTCTCTGTGAGGCATTTTGAAAGTGTCTTCATGACAAAGCTAGGGTGAAAGTAGAACTTGCCTTATGAATTCTCCTTCTTTTTAGATACAGTCCCATGCTTTCTTTTGTTTAGTGCTTGAAAACTTTACTTCATATATTTGTCCTGTTATTGTTATTTACTGCAGGAGGGTAAATCTAATACCTATTATCCCTATTACCTATCCCCCCTCCAGAGAAACTTCTGGAAGTCAACCATTATTTTTCCTTGTGTCATTCTCATGTGTGTGAATGTGATACTAGGAGCTTTTGCATCTTGTTACTAGCATGGAGATGGGTCTAAAACCTGGAAGAGGTTAAGGCCAAAAGAAAGTGAGCCCAAGGTACTGGATCAAGCCAACTTTGAAGAATACCCAGGCTCTAGACGTCTAGTTATGTGGACATATAAATGTCTTCATTGTGGGGCACCTGGGTGGCTCAGTCGTTAGGTGTCTGCCTTCAGCTCAGGTCATGATCCCAGGGTCCTGGGATCGAGCCCCGCATCGGGCTCCCTGCTCAGCGGGAAGCCTGCTTCTCCCTCTCCCACTCCCCCTGCTTGTGTTCCCTCTCTCACTCTGTCTCTCTCTGTCAATTAAATAAAATCTTAAAAAAAAAGTCTTCATTGTTAAACTTAATTTTAATTTAATTTTCTGTTCCTTCCAGGCAAGTCATTTTAACTGATATAAACCCACACATATTTTTAAAAATTAAAATTTAAATCATGTTGCTTTTATATAGAGAAAATCTTAAAGATTCAACCAAAAAACTGTTAGATTTAATCAATGAATTCAGTAAAGTTGCAGGATGCAAAATTAACACACACAAAATAAATTGCTTAGGAATAAATGTAGCCAAAGAAGTGAAAGATCTCTACTCTAAAAACAAGACATGATAAAAGAAATAGAAGAATACATAAATAAATGGAAAGGCATCCTGTGTTGATGGATTGGATGAATTAACAGTGTTAAATGTCAATACCTCCCAAAACCATCTATAGATTTAATGCAATCCCTATCAAGATTCCAGTGGCATTTTTTATAGAAGCAGAAAAAAAAAAACCCACTCATAAAATTAAATGGAACAACAAAAGACCTTTAATAGCCAAAGGAATCCTGAGGGGCAGGGGGGAGACAGAAGGCATCATATTCTCTGATTTCAAGCTATCCTATAAAACTATAGTCATCAAAACATTATAGTACTGGCATAAAAGCAGACAAACAGACCAATGGAAAGAATCAAGAGCCCAGAAATAAACCCAAGCATATATGGTCAACTAATATTTGACAAGGGAGCCATGGTGATAGTGGAGAGAAGACAATCACTACAATAAATGGTGCTGGAATAATTAGATATTCCCATGTCAAAGAATGAAATTGGACCTCTATCTTATACCACTCACACAATTAACTCAAAATGGATTAAAGACTTAAATGTAAGACCTGAAACCATAAAACTCTTAGAAGAAAACATAGGAATAAAGCTCCTTTACATGGGCTTTGGTAATAAATTTTTGAATATGATGCTTAAAGCACAAGCAACAAAATAAAAAATAAAGAAGTGGAACTATATCAAACTAAAAAGCTTTTGCATAGCAAGAGAAATCATCAACAAAGTGAAAGTACAACCTACAAATGGGAAAAAATATTTGCAAACCAAATATCTGATAAGGGACTAATATCCAAGATATATAAAGACCCCATAAGACTAAGTAACAAAAAACCCAAGTAACCCAATTAAAAAATGGGCAAAGGACCTGAATTGACATTTCTCCAAAGAAGATGTATGAAAGGGCAATAGGCACATGAAAAGATGTTCAACATCACTAGTCATTAGGGTAATGCAAATTAAAGCTACAGTGAGATATCACCTCATACCTGTTAGAATGGCCATCATAAAAAAGACAAATGATAACAAGTGCTGGTGTGAATGTGGAGGAAAGAGAATCCTTGTACACTGTTGGTAGGATTGTAAATTGGTATAGTCACTATGAAAAACAGTATGGAGGCTTCTCAAAAATTTTAAAAAATGAAGCTACCATATAATCCAGCAATTCCACTTTTGGGAATATATCCAAAGGAAATGAAAACACTAACTCAAAAAAATATCTGCACTCCCATGTACATAATAGCATTATTTAAACAGCAAGACCTGGAAACAACCTAAGTATTCACTGATGGATGAATGAATAAAGAAGATAAACAACAAAGAAATAAAACACAAGGAAATTCTAGTGTATGTGACAACATACATGGACTTTAAAGGCATTTTGCTAAATGAAGTAAGTCATACAGAGAAAGATAAATACTGTATGATTTCACTTATATGTGGAATCTAAAACAAACAAAACAAAACAACAACAAGAACAACATAGAAAAGGAGATCAGACTTGTGGTTATTAGAGGCAGGGAGTGAGGAGAGAGGGAATTGAAGGAAGGTGGTCAAAAGATGCACATTTCCAGTTATAAGATAAATTGAGTATTAGGGATGTAATATACTACATGATAACTATAGTTAACACTACTGTATGATACATAAGAAAATTGTTAAGAGAGTAGATTCTAAGTGTTTCTTATCACAAGATTTTTTTTATAGTGTATTTATATAATATGATGGATGCTAAATGAGCGTGTTGTGATGATCCTTTCACAATATGTGTAAATCAAACCATCATATTATATGCCTTATACTTACTGTGATGATGTCAATTAATTTCTCAATAAAACTGGAAAAATTAAATCACATTATAACATATTGTGAAAGAACATTAAAATTGTATTTTTGTATTGATTTTCTAAACACGTCAAACATTATATGAAATAAATTCTCCATTGGCTGGGACTAAGTACAACAGGAATTTTTCATGAAATCACCTTTTTTTCACTAATTAATTCCTCAATGCTTTTAACATTCCACAGATATTTATTTAATGCTCTGAGAATGCAGTGGTAAAAAACCAAAATAATGCATGAGTTTGTGTCTATAAGCACTTATGTACACATATGCCTAGAGAAAAGTCTAAATCTAAACAGATTGAAAGAAAATGTCAAAAGGAATTAACATGGGTGGTAGGATTATAGATTATTTTCACTTTCATTTTATAAATTTTTCTTTTTGAACTTAAAAAAAACACTGATACAAGACAGTACTACGTATCTGGCACTATGATAAATGATTTACTTTCTCTTTTAATTTTCATAACAAAAGATAGGAATTATATTATTTTGCTGATAGGAATCATATCATTTTACTGATGAGGAAATTGAAGCTTTGATTTTAAGTAAGTCATCCAAGATAAAATAGTTAATAAATAGTGGAGGATACATTACATTTGTAATTAGAAAACAACAAGAAAGTTAAATCTCCTTAAGAAAAATAATGATGTAGAAATGTATTTAATGACATGGAAAGAAGTTTATGATATATTAAGTGACAAAAAAAAACAGTTACAATGCAACTATCTCAGAAGACCTTCATATCATCCTGGCTATGGTCTGGGGAGATTTTTGACACTGGACATGTGACAAATCTTTCTTCTCTTGGGAGAAAATGGGACCAATGAATTGACATTAGCTTTCCTTTCCTAAGTTCAGTACCACAGCAATGTAATAAAATATAATGTCTGAAAAATCTGTATTAGAGCTCTCTCTTTTGGAATTATGGCTTAGAGTTCTTTTAATGATTTTATTAGGGAACAAAAAACTGCTTTTCAGTGCTTCAGTGGAGCCAAGAAAAGAAGTGATTGGATGGGAGGAATATCATTCTCCTTTGAAGTAATTTCCAGGTTGTGCCCACAAAGCTTGACAAAAGAAACCTCCTTTTTTTTGCCCAAATATTTGTCCCAGAAAAAGTCCAGACATTTTGCATATTTGAAAGAGAAAGTCTTACCAGCATATGGTTGAGAAGCAGGTTAGGTAAATCTGCCCCAAATATCTGACCCATCCTTAGCATGGCCTTGGGTACAAAAATAGATTTTAAAAATCTTGAATTGAAGCTCTCTCTCAGTA
This sequence comes from Mirounga leonina, assembly GCF_011800145.1. NCBI lineage: Eukaryota > Metazoa > Chordata > Mammalia > Carnivora > Phocidae > Mirounga > Mirounga leonina. Next base: position 41,454,632 of record NW_023270454.1, read on the forward strand.
TACTGATACCTGTGTCCCATTTTTTTTTTTTTGCAAAAAAACCCAAGCCAAACCAAAACAAAAACAATCAAATAAGGCAGCCTTAATTTTGGTAAGAACCATGTTATCTTGTTTTTGTCTCCATTTATAAAAAATAATAAAAGTTAATCTACATTTAAAATTTTTCTAAATTATAATTATAAAAAATTTGTAGTTTTTCTCTAGTGAATGTGTAATACTTATATAATAATAAAATGCACTATTTTAGAATTGTAGGATTGCAGTTGGTCTTAGATACTATGTAGTTCAAACTTCCTTCTCTCTTTTGCAGATGAGTACATTGAGGCCTATTGAGGGTAAATGTCTGTCTTACATAGAATTGTGTAAATTATATTGGTAAGTAGTGCTTTGCTACAGGTTTTTGCTTACTTTACAAACTTTTTTGCTTTATGATTAGAGTTTCTTCAGATTCCTTTTTTTTTAATTTAAGGAAGATTTTTGAGTAATTCTTGAGTGAAAAATCTTTATGTCCTATAAATGCATTTTCCATCCTTCTTTTTTTCTTTCTTTTTTTAAACTCTAAGGGAATTTCACTATCAGATATTTAACATGGGTATTTTGTATCACGTTCATCTTGCAATTTAAAAACAAGGTTGCTATAACCTTTAACCCATCCAGAGACATACTTTGTGACTTTTTCATTCTCAGAGACAGCACTCTCATGAATGAACTCTTTGCAATATAAGGACTATTTCCTTTGAAAGAGAATTTATCTGAGTGGTTTATAAACTCTTAAAATCTTTGCAGACACTGGCTCATGAAGGTCAAGTACCCTTTGTAAAAATGGCATTTGACTAAAATGAGATCTTCATTAACTTTAGTATTTCTTTTGCTTTTGATTCCTCTTGGCACCTTGACCATGCTGTAGAGCATAGTTGTCTTCTTACAGAGACCTAATTCACAACATTAACATGTAGGCTTTTTACTCTGAGAAGATTTCCTAAATTTAAAAAGCCTTTTTTTTCACTATTAAATTTTTCATCTTTTCCCTGTGTATTATTCAGGATTTTTTTGATTGCTAGAAACAAAAAACCTGGCCAAGAGTTACTTAAAATATGTGTTTATTTGGTTAAATAATGAGAAATTCCAGTTTTTTGTAGGTTCAGTTATTCAGGGATGTCATCAAATACTATGACTCTTTCTATATGTTTACTTCACCAGTGTTAGTTGGCTGGCTTTTTCCTCATGCTTGCATAAAAATTGCTGAATAAATTGTGTCTAAAACTGAGTGAAATTTTTGGATTTTTGATTCATTTCTCCTCTAAGAAAACAATGAACATCCAGAAAAGTGAGTAGATTTCAGAGGAGCCTGTTTTCAAAAGGTGTTTGAGGAGTGTAGAGATTGGTGAGAATTTTCTTCTTTACTCCATTTATCCTTTTACTTTCCATTTCAATCCACACCTAACCTTTGGGCTACAGTTTCTTGTCATATGAAAGGATGCTAACCTCTGTAATACTGACATTATTGAAAGTTGAGAAACAGCAAGTTTGCATCTGAATCAAGCAGGCATTTTGGCATTAAATGTGGGCATTTGGGGTCCAGACTGGGAAATCATGATGGCAAATATGTCTCACAAAGTCCTATTATACAGATGTTATTTGGAGCCTCAAACTCTTTAGATAACTGGCTGAACATGTGCTGAATCCCAAGCTTTATAGCTTGTGAAATTCCTCCCCTGATTCCTGTGAATTCCTGTGATGTCTTGGGGGAAGATGGCAGAGTAGGAGAACCCTAGACTCACCTTGTCCCATGGATACACCTAGATAACACCCACATCAGTCTAAAAAACCTAGAAAATGACCCAAAGACTGGCAGGAAAGACTCTCCCCAGTTAAATGTAGAGAAGAGTCCACATCAAAAAGGGGAGGAAGGGCAGGGATGTTGGGAGCCAAACTGACCATTGGGGCCTGTCCTCGAGAGGGAGGGACATCTTGGTTGCTGAGAGGGGAGGAGTAGACTCCACCATAGACAACCCAGGCATAGGGCACCTGCATCAGGAAGACAAATTTGGCTTTGCAAACAAGAAGGGTTTAACTTTGCAAGTTCTTACAATCACCAGGGCTTAATATCTGGAACTTTAAAAATCAGTAGGCTCAGCTTTGGGGGTGCTGAGGGCAATAGGAAACACAGTCTCCACCTTTAAAGAGTCAGCACAATAAACAGTCTCACTGAGAAACATCATAGAAGCAGCAGTTTAAAAAATGCCTGTGGTATATAGGGAGGAGATTTGTTTACTAATATCAGAAAGGGTGCAGGTAGGGCAGGGATTTCAGGAGGCTTCTCTAGGAACAAAAGAACTGGCAGGTACAATTTCCCTCCCTCCTCCTGAGCCTAGGTACCTGGACACTCATGGAACCAGCACAGACACTCTACACCTAGCTAGCTTCCACCAAATTCGCCACCCCCTCATCCAACATACCCTCTGCAGGAGTTCATTCAAAGCTGTGCCACAAGCATGTTGTACAGCAACCCTGATAATGGCTAGCACAACTCCAAAGTGACTCCTGACCTGGGGAGAGAGGAAGATCACCACATATACCAGTTCTACTGTGGCTCCAGCAGTGGGCAGACATCTGATCTGATTGCAGGCCTCACCCACCAATGAAAACTTCTCTGGAGACAATACAGGGAGAGCAGCTTGCAGTTTCATGTGACTGCAGCTCCGACAAATGTCCAAATTGACCCAACTCAAAGCTAAGGAGGCCTCAGACTGGCTCATTAAAAACACAAAAACCAAAACCCGCCCACAACAGGCAAAGAAAGCCATTGCAGACAACTGGACTGAAAGCAAACATGGCACAACCACTGTAGTAGAGTGCCTGCAACACACATAGGATACACCCCTGAAGTGCTAGGTCCTGGGGAATGGGGGACATTGCACTGCAGGGCACTACAGGACCTCTTCTTCATAAGGTCACTACTTTCAAGCAGGAGACATAACTGACTTTCCTAACACAGAGAAACAGACACAGAGAGTTAAACAAAATGAGGAGACAGGAATATGTCCCAAGTGAAAGAATAGGACAAAATCACAGCAAGAGAGCTAAACAAAAAGAAATAAATAATATATCCAATACAGAATTTAAAGTAACAGTTATAAAGATACTGGACTTGAGAAAAGAGTGGAGGACCTCAATGAGACTCTCAACAAAGAGATTGAAAAGACAAAAAAGAACCAACCAGAGAGGAAGAACTCAATAACTGAAGAGAGAGAGAGAACTCAAACAAAATCTAAAATGAAAGAGGAGAAATAACAACCAACACCACAGAAATACAAAAGATTATAAGGGAATGCTATGAAATATTATATGCCAACAAATTGGACAACCTAAAAGAAATGAATAAATACCTAGAAGCATATAACTCCCGAAACTGAATCAGAAAGAAATAGAAAATTTGAACAGACTGGCTACCAGCAAAGAAACGGAATCCATAATAAAAAAAAAACTCCAACAAACTGAAGTCCAGGACCAGATGGCTTTAAGTTGCATTCCATCAAACATTTAAAGAAGAGCAAACACCTATTCTTCTCAAACTGCTCCAAAAAATAGAAGAGGAAGCAAAGCATCCAAATGTACTCTATGAGGCCATTACTCTAACACCAAAACCAGATAAAAACACAACAAAAAAAGAGAACTACAGTCCAATATCTCTGATGAACCTAGATGCAAAAATCTTTAACAAAATATTAGCAAACCAAATCCAACAATACATCAAAAGAAATCATTCATCACAATAATGTGGTATTTATTCCCAGGATGCAAGGGTGGTTTAATATTTGCAAATCAATCATTGTGATACATCACATCAACAAGAGAAAGGAAAAAAACCATATGATCATTTCAATAGATGGTTTCAATAGATTTCAAAAAAATATTTGAGAAAGTACAATATCCATTCATGATCAAATTGTCAACAGAGTAGGTTTAGAGGGAACACACCTCAACATAATGAAGGCCATATATGAAAAACCCACAGCAAACATCATACTCAATGGTGAAAAACTAAGAACTTTTGCTCTAAGATCAGGAACAAGACAAGAATGTCCACTCTTACTACTTTTATTCAACATAGTACTAGAAGTCCTAGCCACAGCAATCAGATGAGAAAAGGGAATAAAAAGCATCTAACTAGGAAAGGAAGAAGTAAAATATTCACTATTCACAGATGACATGATACTATATATAGGAAATCCTAAAGACCCTACCAAGAAACTACCAGATCTGATAAATGAATTCAGTAAGGTTGCAGTATAGAAAATTGATAGAAATCCATTGCATTTCTATTTTTTAAAGTAAGCTCTATGCCCAGCATGGAGCTAATGCAGGACTTGAACTCATGGTCCTGAGATCAAGACCTGAGCTGAGATCAAGAATCAAACGCTTATCTGACTGAGCCACCCAGGCACCCCCCAAATCCATTGCATTCCTATACACTAATAATGAAGTAGCAGAAAGAGAAATTAAAAAACAACCCCGTCTACAATTGCACCAAAAGTAATAAAAGACTTAGAAATAAACTTAACCAAGGAAGTGAAAGACCTGTATGCTGAAAACTATAAAACAGTGATGAAAGAAATCAAAGATGACACAAACAAATGGAAAGATATTCTATGATCATAGATTGAAGAACGAGTATTGTTAAAACATCCATGGTACCCAAAGCAATCTAAGATTTAATGCAATGCCTAACAATAGACTAACAGCATTTTTCACAGAACTAGAACAAATAATCCTAAAACTTATATGGAACCACAAAAGACCCTGAATAGCCAAATAAATCTTGATAAAGAAGAACAAATCTGGAAGTGTCATAATCCCAGATTTCAAGATATATTACAAAGCCATAGTACTCAAAAAAAAAATATGGTTCTGGAACAAAAATAGACTCAGTTCAATGGGACAGAATAGAGACCCAAGAAATAAACCCATGATAATATATGGTCAATCAATCTTTGACAAAGAAGGCAAGAATATGTAATGGGAAAAAGACAGTCTCTTCAGCAAACGGTGTTGGGAAAACAGGACAGCTACATGAAAAAGAATGAAACTGGACTAGTTTCTAACACCATATACAAAAATAAACTCAAAATGGATTAAAGACCTAATTGTGAGACCTGAAACCATAAGTATCCTAGAAGAGAGCACAGGTAGTAATTTCTCTGACATTGGCCATAGCAGCATTTTTAAAACTGTCTCCTAGGGCAAGGGAAACAAAAGCAAAAATACACTCTTGGGAATACATCAAATTAAAAAGCTTCCACACAGCAAAAGAAACAATCAACAAAACTAAAAGACAACTTACCGAATGGGGAACAATATTTGCAAATGAAATATTTGATAAAAGGTTAATATCCAAAATATATAAAGAACTAATACACCTCAACACCAAACCAAACCAAACCAAACCAAAACAAGAACAAAACCCAAATAATCCAATGAGAAAATGGGCAGAAGATATGAACAGGCATTTCTCCAAAAAAGATGGCCAACTGACAGATGAAAAGATGCCCAACATCACACATCATTAGGGAATGTAAATCAAAACCACCATCAAAAGGCACAAGAAACAACAAGTATTGACAAGGATGTGGAGAAAAAGGAAACCTCATGCACTACTGGTGGAAATGCAAACTGGTGCAGGCACTGTGGATAACACTATGGAGATTCTTCAAAAAATTAAAAATAAGAGTTACTATATGATCTCATAATTCCACTACTGGGTATTCCCCAAATAACAACAACAACAAAAGAACCCATAATGCAAAATGTGATGTTTAGTGTATGTATACATTGTAAAATGATTATCTCAATCAGGTTAATTAACATATACATTACCTCACAGTTACTAGGTTTTATGGCAATGAAAACACATAAGTTCTACTTAACAAATTTCAAGTGTACAATAAAGTATTATTATCTATAATCACCATGCTATACATTAGATATCAAACTTACTTATCTCTTAACTGAAAGTTTGTACCCTTTGACCAACATTCTTCATTCCTCTTTCTGTTTCTTTGCTCTTGAGTTTATGCTTGCTGCTCTTTTTCTTTTAAACATCAAATTTAAAGATGAACTCAAAATTTTCACAGTCTTCAGAGAAATCCAATTCAATATTTTATGAATTCAATATCTTTTCAAAGGTTTAGGGACTATAGAGCCAAGGATGTCACCTTCTACCATCTTGCTTGCCTCATGCCTCTATGGTCCTCTACAAGTTCTCCTGAGCTGGGAAATGAATTCTGTCTCCTACTTCAGCTGAACTTGTGGGGAACAGCTGCACAAGGTCAGTTCTTTTCCCAAATTCTCCTGAATTTGGGGGGATATAACATTCTGTAAATTGTTAAATTCTTCTTCTAGGGATGTTTTAGTTGATTCTGACAGAAGCTAAATTCAGTTATTGGGGTAAAATGGGAATTTATTGATTCATAACACTGAAAAGTCTAGATGTAACATTGGCTCAGAGTTTGATCCAGGAGTTCTCATGACCTCATCATGACTAGATTTTTCTCTGATTTGTCTTTGCTTTCCCCAGTATTGTTTCACTCACAGGTGGGCTCTGTTTTTGTTTGTTTCTTTTTTTGTTTGTTTTTAATGGTTTTAGTTTTACATTTCATTCCTGTAGTTATTTATTTTTACTGAATTTTCAAAGCATCGATGTATGACAGGTGAATATTTTACAAAGTTGGTCTTTTGCCACAGATTGGTTCCTGGATCAGTGGCTAACCAACTGTGGGACCTGGAGCAAGTCACTTAACCTGTTAAGTGTTAAACCTGTTACATGGGAATAATACTGCCTGTCTCAGAGGATTTTTATAAGATTAGATAAGTTGATTTATATCTTGGATACTTTTAACTGCTATTTTTTGATTGTGGTAAAATATACATAACCTAAAATTCATTCTTTTAACTATTTATTTATTTATTTATTTATTTATTTATTTATTTATTCAATTCAATTTAATTAACATATACTGTATTATTAGTTTCAGAGGTAGAACTCAGTGATTCATCAGTTGCATACAACACCCAGAGCTCATTACTTCAAGTGCTCTCCTTAATGCCTGTCACCAAGTTACCTCATCCCCCTACCCCCCTTCCTTCCAGCAACCCTCAGTTTATTCCCTATAATTAAGAGTCTCTTATGGATTGCTTCCCTCTGTTTTCCTCTAATTTTATTTTTCCTTCCCTTCCCCTATATTCATCTGTTCTGTTTCTTAAATTCCACATATGAGTGAAATCATATAGTAGTTGTCTTTCTCTGACTGGTTTATTTTGCTTAGCATAATACCCTCTAGTTCCATCCGCATCAGTGCAAATGGCAAGATTTCATTCTTTTTGATGGCTGAGTAACATTCCATTGTGTATATATACCACATCTTCTTTATTCATTCATCTGTAGTTGGACATCTGGGCTCCTTCCATATTTTGGCTATTGTGGATGTTGCTGCTATAAACATTGGGGTGCATTTGCCCCTTTGAATCACTATGTTCGTATCCTTTGGACAAATATATAGTAGTGCAATTGCTGGGTAATAGGGTAGCTCTATTTTTAACTTTTTGAGGAACTTCCATACTGTTTTCCAGAGTGACGGCACCAGTTTGCCTTCCCAACATCTGTATAAAAGGATTCCTCTTTCTCTGCATCCTTGCCAAACTGTCACTTCCTGAGTTATTAATTTTAGCCATTCTGACAGGGGTGAGGTGGTATCTCATTGTGGTTTTGATTTGGATTTCCCTGATGCCAAGTGATGTTGAGCATGTTTTTATGTGTCTGTACTCCATTTGTATGTCTTCTGGGAGAAATGTCTGTTCATGTCTTCTGCCCATTTTTTAACTGGATTATTTGTTCTTTGGGTGTTGAGTTTGATACGTTTATTTTTAAATTTTATTATGTTATGTTAATCATCTTACATTACATCATTAGTTTTTGATGTAGTGTTCCTTGAATCATTGTTTGTGTATAACACCCAGTGCTCCATTCAATACATGCCCTCTTTAATACCCATCAACAGGCTAACCCATCCCCCATCCCCCTCCCCTCTAAACCCTCAGTTTGTTTCTCAGAGTCCATAGTCTCTCATGGTTCATCTCCCCCTCCGATTCCCCCCCCTTCATTTTTCCCTTCCTACTATCTTTTTTTTTTTTCTTTTTTAACATATAATGTATTATTTGTTTCAGAGGTACAGGTCTGTGATTCATCAGTCTTACACAATTCACAGTGCTCACCATGGCACAAACCCTCCCCAGTGTCTATCACCGAGCCACCCCATCCCTCCCACCCCCCACCACTCCAGCAACCGTCAGTTTGTTTCCTGAGATTAAGAATTCCTCATACCAGTGAGGTCATATGATACATGTCTTTCTCTGATTGACTTATTTCGCTCAGCATAATACTCTCTAGTTCCATCTATGTTGTTGCAAATGGCAAGATTTCATTTTTTTGATGGCTGCATAATATTCCATTGTATATATATACCACATCTTCTTTATCCATTCATCTGTTGATGGACATCTTGGCTCTTTCCACAGTTTGGCTACTGTGGATATTGTTGCTATAAACATTGGGGTGCACATACCCCTTCGGATCACTACATTTATATCTTTGGGGTTAAATACCCACTAGTGCAATTGCTGGGTCATACGGTAGCTCTATTTCAACTTTTTGAGGAACCTCCATACTGTTTTCCAGAGTGGCTGCACCAGCTTGCATTCCCACCAACATTGTAGGAGGGTTCCCCTTTGTATGCATCCCTGCCAACATCTGTCGTTTCCTGACTTGTTAATTTTAGCCATTCTGACTGGTGTGAGGTGGTATCTCATTGAGGTTTTGATTTGGATTTCCCTGATGCTGAGCGATATTGAGCACTTTTTCATGTGTCTGTTGGCCATTTGGATGTCTTCTTTGGAAAAATGTCTGTTCATGTCTTCTGCCCATTCCTTGATTGGATTATTTGTTCTTTGGCTGTTGAGTTTGATAAATTCTAATAGATTTTAGATACTAGCCCTTTATCTGATATGTCATTTGCAAATATTTTCTCCCATTCTGTCAGTTGTCTTTTGGTTTTGTTGACTGTTTCCTTTGCTGTGCAAAAGCTTTTTATCTTGACGAAGTCCCAATAGTTCATTTTTGCCCTTGCTTCCCTTGCCTTTGGCAATGTTTCTAGGAAGAAGTTGCTGCAGCTGAGGTCAAAGAGGTTGCTGCCTGTGTTCTCCTCTAGGATTTTGATGGACTCCTGTCTCACATTGAGGTCTTTCAACCACTTGGAGTCTATTTTTGTGTGTGGTGTAAGGAAATGGTCCAGTTTCATTCTTCTGCCTGTGGCTGTGCAATTTTCCCAACACCATTTATTGAAGAGACTGTCTTTTTTCCATTGGACATTCCTTCCTGCTTTGTCGAAGATGAGTTGACCATAGAGTTGAGGGTCCATTTCTGGGCTCTCTATTCTGTTCCATTGATCTATGTGTCTGTTTTTGTGCCAGTACCATGCTGTCTTGATGATTACAGCTTTGTAATAGAGCTGGAAGTCTGGAATTGTGATGCTGCCAGCGTTGCTTTTCTTTTTCAACATTCCTCTGGCTATGCGGGGTCTTTTCTGGTTCCATACAAATTTTAGGATTATTTGTTCCATTTCTGTGAAAAATGTGGATGGTATTTTGATGGGGATTGCATTGAATGTGTAGATTGCTCTAGGTAGCATTGACATTTTCACAATATTTGTTCTTCCAATCCATGAGCATGGACTATTTTTCCATTTCTTTGTGTCTTCCTCAATTTCTTTCATGAGTATTTTATAGTTTTCTGAGGACAGATCCTTTGCCTCTTTGGTTAGATTTATTCCTAGGTATCTTATGGTTTTGGGTGCAATTGTTAATGGGATTGACTCCTTAATTTCTCTTTCTTCTGTCTTGTTGTTGGTGTATAGAAATGCAACTGATTTCTGTGCATTGATTTTATATCCTGCCACTTTACTGAATTCTTGGAGGAGTTCTAGCAGTTTTGGGGTGGCGATTTTTGGGTTTTCCAAAAATAAAGTATCATATCATCTGCAAAGAGTGAGAGTTTGACTTCTTCTTTGCCGATTCGGATGCCTTTTATTTCTTTTTGTTGTCTGATTGCTGTGGCTAGGACTTCTACTACTATGTTGAAAGGCAGTGGTGATAGTGGACATCCCTGCCGTGTTCCTGACCTTAGGGGGAAAGCTCCCAGTTTTTCCCCATTAAGAATGATATTTGCTGTGGGTTTTTTATACATGGCTTTTATGATATTGAGGTATGTTCCCTCTATCCCTATACTCTGAAGAGTTTTGATCAAGAAAGGACGCTGTACTTTGTCAAATGTTTTTTCTGCATCTATTGAGAGGATCATATGATTCTTGTTCTTTCTTTTATTAATGTATTGTATCACATTGATTGATTTGTGGATGTTGAACCAACCTTGAAGCCCAGGAATAAATCCCACTTGGTCATGGTGAATAATCCTTTAAATGTACTGTTGGATCCTATTGGCTAGTATTTTGGTGAGAAATTTTGCATCCATGTTCATCAGGGATATTGGTCTGTAATTCTCCTTTTTGATGGGGTCTTTGTCTGATTTTGGGATCAAGGTAATGGTGGCCTCATAAAATGAGTTTGGAAGTTTTCCTTCCATTTCTATTTTTTGGAACAGTTTCAGAAGAATAGGTACTAATTCTTCTTGAAATGTTTGGTAGAATTTCCCTGGGAAGCCACCTGGTCCTGGGCTCTTGTTTGTTGGAAGATTTTTGATGACTGCTTCAATTTCCTTAGTGGTTATGGGTCTGCTCAGATTTTCTATTTCTTCCTGGTTCAATTTTGGTAGTTTATACATCTCTAAGAATGCATCCATTTCTTCCAGATTATCTAATTTGCTGGCATATAGTTGCTCATAATATGTTCTTATAATTGTTCATATTTCTTTGGTGTTGGTTGTGATCTCTCCTCTTTTATTCATGATTTTATTTATTTGGGTCATTTCTCTTTTCTTTTTGATAAGTCTGGCAGACAGCATATCAATGGGTCTTATTTTTTTATCCAATCTGATTCCCTGTGTCTTTTGAATGGGGCATTTAGCCCATTTACATTCAGGGTAACTATTGAAAGATATGAATTTAGTGCCATTGTATTGCCTGTAAGGTGACTCTTACTGTATATTGTCTCTGTTCCTTTCTGGTCTATGTTACTTTTAGGCTCTCTCTTTGCTTAGAGGACCCCTTTCAATATTTCTTGAAAGGCTGGTTTCGTGTTTGCAAATTCTTAGTTTTTGTTTGTCCTGGAAGCTTTTTATCTCTCCTTCTATTTCAATGACAGCCTAGCTAGATATAGTATTCTTGGCTGCTTATTTTTCTCATTTGGTGCTCTGAATATATCATGCCAGTCCTTTCTGGCCTGCCAGGTCTCTGTGGATAGGTCTTTTGCCAATCTAATGTTTCTACCATTGTAGGTTACAGACCTCTTGTGCCAAGCTGCTTTCAGGATTTTCTCTTTTTCTCTGATACTTGTGAGTTTTACTATTAGACATTAGGGTGTGGACCTATTTTTATTGATTTTGAGGGGGATTCTCTGTGCCTCCTGTATTCTGATGCCTGTTCCCTTCCCCAAATTAGGGAAGTTCTCTGCTATAATTTGCTCCAATATACCTTCTGCCCCTCTCTCTCTTTCTTCTTCTTCTGGGGTCCCAATTATTCTAATATTGTTTCATCTTATGGTATCACTTATCTCTCAAATTCTGCCCTTGTGATCCAGTAGTTGTTTATCTCTCTTTTTCTCAGCTTCTTTATTCTCCATCATTTGGTATTCTTTATCGCTAATTCTCTCTTCTGCCTCATTTATCCTAGCAGTTAGAGCCTCCATTTTTGATTGCACCTCATTAATAGCCTTTTTGATTTTGACTTGGTTAGATTTTAGTTCTTTTATTTCTCCAGAAAGGGTTTCTCTAGTATCTTCCATGCTTTTTTCAAGCCCAGCTAGTATCTTTATAATTGTCATTCTGAACTCTAGTTCTGAAATCTTACTAATAGCTTTATTGATTAGGTCCCGGGAAGTCGGTACTGCCTCTTGTTTTTTTGTTGAGGTGAGTTTTTCTGTCTTGTCATTTTGTGCAGAGGAAAATAGATGAATGAGAGAACAAACCTGCTAAGAGGGTAACAATGACCCCAGAAAAATATACACTAAACAAATCAGAAGAGACCTGAAACTGGGGGAAAAGAAAGGGAAAGAAAGAAAAAAGAAAAAGAAAAAAAAAGAATATGATCAAATATGATCAGGCTGGTGCATAGATCAGTGCCACACACTAGATTTTGGGTGTATTTTGGTCTGTTAGAAGAAACTGCCTCCCAAAATTTTTAAAAAAGAAAAACTTATATATGTACGAAAATAATGGAAAATACAATGAAAGGATGGAATATGACTGTAAAGATGAAAATCATAAAATACTTTATAAAACGAATTGATAAGATAAGAAGGTGGTTGAAAAAAGAAAGAAAAGAAATTAAAAAAAAAAGGGAGAGAATGTGATCAGGCTGGAGACTAGAACAAAGCCATACACTAGAGATTTAGGGTATATTTTGTTCTCTTATAAGAAACTGTATCCCAAAATTTTAATGAGAGAACAACTTATATATATACCAAAAATAAGGTTAAGTACTATGAAGGTCTAGAATATGACTCTAAAAATGAAATAAAAAAGCTTTTTGAAAAACGGATTGATAAGATGTTGGTTGAAAAAGGGAAAAAGAAGAATTAAAAAGATAGCAAAAGGAAAAAAAGAAAATTAAAAAAATTAACTTTGAAAGACTAAAGTATCAGGGGTAAAAAAGCCATGAATTCTATGTGCTGTATTCCCCTAGCACTGAAGTTCTGCCTTTCTCATTGATCGGTAAACTTGGTCTTGGCGATCTTCTGGGGGAGGGGCCTGTTGCCGTGGTTCCCAAATGTCTTTGCTGGAGGCAGAATTGCCCTGCCATTGCCGGTCTGGGCTAAGTAATCTGCTTGGGTTTGCTCTCGGGAGCTTTTGTTCCCTGCAAGCTTTCTGTACAGCTTTGGAGGACGAGAGTGAAAATGGCGGCCTCCCAGTCTCTGCCCTGGAGGAGCCGAGAACTTGGGGCCCCACTCCTCAGTGAGCCCCCAGAGAAAAGCAGTCAATCACTCCCGTCTCCCCGGTCTCCGGCTGCACTCCGTGCTCACCCGGCAAGTGACTGAGCATTTCTATCTCTGGCACCTGACCCCATGTGGAGCCTCCAAACCCAGCAGATCCCTGCAGTGCGCTCCCACGCCACTTCTCCCAGGGGAGGCAGGTGAGTTTCCCCAGATCTGCCGCTTTTTGGGTCCCTGCTGGAGGAGCAGTGGCCCGACTGTGCGGGGGATCACAGTTTATGGCAACCCCGAGCTGAGAGCTCGCTCCTTGGCTCTGTCTCTGCATCTGGCTTCCCGGCTCCAATACCAGGGAGCTCTGCTGCACTCAGGCACCCCCGGTCTTTCTGTGACCCCTGAGGGTCCTGAGACCACACTGTCCCAGCGAGGGTTCCACCCCCCGCTTAGCCACTGGAGTGACGTCCCTCAGCGGAGCCAACTTCTAAAACTTCCGATTTTGTGCTCTGCTGCTCTATCACTTGCCAGAAACGGTAGGGGAGGTCCCCTCCCCTGCCATCTATCTTCCCTAATATTGCCTCGGATTCACTTCTCCGCATGTCCTACCTTCCAGAAAGTGGTCACTTTTCTGTCCAGAGGGTTGCTGTTATTGTTTTCTTTGATCTCCTGTTGAGTTCGTAGGTGTTCAGAATGGCTTGATCCCTATCTAGCTGCTGAATTCCTGGGACCAGATGAAATTTCGGTCTCCTGCTCCTCCGCCATCTTGCTCCTCCCCCAAGTTTGATAAGTTTTATATAGATTTTGGTTACTAGCCCTTTATCTGGTAAGACATTTGCAATTATCTTCTCCCATTCTGTTGGTTGTCTTTTGGTTTTGTTAACTGTTTCCTTTGCTGTGCAAAAGCCTTTCATCTTGATGAAGTCCCAATAGTTTATTTTCCTTTTGTTTTTCTTGCCTTTAGAGACATGTCTAGTAAGAGGTTGCTGTGGCTGAGGTTAAAGCAGTTGCTGTGTTCTCCTCTAGGAGTTTGATGAATTCCTATCTCATATTTAGGTTTTTCATCCATTTGAGTTTATTTTTGTGTATGGTGTAAGAAAGTGGTCCAGTTTCATCCTTCAGTGTGTGGCTGTCCAATTTTCCCAACACCATTTGTTGAAGAGACTGTCCTTTTTCCATTGGATATTCTTTCCTGCTTTGTCAAAGATTAGTTGACCATAGAGTTGAGGGTCCATTTCTGGGTTCTCTGTTCTATTCCATTGATCTCTATGTCTGTTTTTCTGCCAGCACCACATTGTCTTGGTGATTATAGCTTTGCAATACAGCTTGAAGTCCAGAATTGTAATGCCACTGACTTTGGTTTTCTTTTTCAACATTCCTTTGGCTATGTGGGGTCTTTTCTGGTTCCATAGAATTTTATAATTGTTTGTTCCAGCTCTGTGAAAAATGTTGATAGTATTTTGCTAGGGATTGCATTGAATGTGTAGATTGCTTTGGGTAGCATAGACATTTTCACAATATTTGTTCTTCCAATCCATGAGCATGGAATATTTTTCCATTTGTGTCTTCCTCAATTTCTTTCATAAGTGTTCTGTAGTTTTCAAAGTACATATTTGTTACCTCTTTGGTTTGGTTTATTCCTATGTATCTTATGGTTTTTAGAGCAATTGTAAATGGGATTGATTCCTTGATTTCTCTTTCTTCTGCCTCATTGTTAGTGTATGGAAATGCAAATGATTTGTCTGCATTGATTTTGCATCCTGCAACTTTACTGAATTCCTGTACCAGTTCTAGCAATTTTTTGGTGGAGTCTCTTTGGTTTTCTATGTGGAGTATCATGTTGTCTGTTGACTTCTTCCATATCAATTTGGATGCCTTTTATTTCTTTTTGTTGTCTGATTGCTGAGGCTAGGACTTGGAACTATGCTGAACAACAGTGGTGAGAGTGACATCCCTGTTGTGTTCCTGACCTTAGGGGAAAAGCTCTCAGTTTCTCCCCATTGAGGATGATATTTGCTCTGGGTTTTTTTTATATGGCTTATATGATATTGAAGTATGTTCCCTCAATCCCTATACTGTGATGACTTTTTATCGAGAAAGGATGCTGTATTTTGTCAAATGCTTTTTTCTGCATCTATTGAGAGGATCGTATTATTCTTGTCTACTCTTATTAATGTGGTGTATCACATCGATTGATTTGTGGATGTAGAACCACCCTTGCATCCCAGGAATAAATCCCACTTTGTTGTAGTAAATAATCCTTTTGATAGTTGGATCCTATTAGCTAGTATCTTGGTGAGAATTTTTGCACCCATTTTCATTAGAGATATTGGTCTGTCATTCTCCTTTTTTTGGTGGGGTGTTTGACCTTGGAATCAAGGTAATGCTGGCATCATAGAATGAGTTTGGACGTTTCCCTTTCATTTTTGTTCTTTGGAACAATTTCAGAAGAATACAAATTAATTCTTCTTTAACTGTTTGGTAGAACTCCCCTGGAAGCCATCTGGCCCTGGACTTTGCTTGTTCAGAGATTTTTGATTACAGATTCTATTTCTTTGCTGGTTATGGCTCTGTTCAGATTTTCTCTTTCTTCCTATTTCAGTCTTGGTAGCTTATATGTTTCTAAGAATGCATGCATTTCTTCAAGATTATCCAGTTTGTTGGCATATAATGGCTTATAATATTCCCTTGTAATTGTTTGTATTTCTTCTGTGTTGGTTGTGATCTCTCCTCTTTCATTCATGATTTTATTTATTTTGGTCCTTTCTCTTTTCTTTTTGATAAGTCTGGCTAGGGGTTTATTGACCTTATTAATTCTTTCAAAGGACCACCTACTAGTTTCATTGAGCTGTTCTACTGTTTTTTTGCTTTGTTTTGTTTTCTATATCATTGATTTCTGCTCTAATATTTATTATTTCTCTTCTGTTGGATTTAGGCTTTATTTGCTGTTCTTTTTCCAGTTCCTTTAGGTGTAAATTTAGGTTGTACATTTGAGACTTTTCTTGTTTCTTGAGAAAGGGCTGTATTGCTATATAATTCACTCTGTATTGCTATATAATTCTCTCTTATGCCTTTTCTGTGCCCCAAAGATTTTGGACTGTCAGGTTTTCATTTTCATTTGCTTCCATGAATTTTTAAAATTCTTCTTTAATTTCCTGGTGACCCATTCATTCTTTAGTAGGATGCTCTTTAAGCACTATATATTTGTGTTCCTTCCAAATTTTTTCTTTTGATTGACTTCAAGTTTCATAGCATTGTGGTCTGAAAATATGCTTGGAATAATCTCAGTTTTTTGTACTGGGTGAGACCTGATTTGTGGCCCAGTATGTGATCTATTCTGGAGAATATTCCATGTGCACTTGAATAGAATGTGTATTCTGTTGCTTTAGGATGAAATGCTCTGAATATACCTGTTAAGTCCATCTGGTCCAGTGTATCATTCAAAGCCCTTGTTTCCTTCTTCATCTTTTGCTTACATGATCTGTCCATTGCTGTGAGTAGGCTGTTAAAATCCCCTAATATTATTGTATTATTATTAATGTGTTCTTTAATTTTGTTATTAATTGGTTTTTATATTTGGCTGCTCCCAAGTTAGGAGCATAAATATTTACAATTGTTAGATCTTTTTCTTGGATAGGCCCTTTTATTATGATATAGTGTCCTTCATTTCTTGTTACAGTCTTTGGTTTAAAATCTTGTTTGTCTGATGTAAGGATGGCTACTCCAGCTTTCTTTTGATGTCCATTGGCATGATAAATGGTTATCCACTCTCTCACTTTCAATCTGCAGGTGTCTTTGGCTCTAAAATGAATTTCTTGTAAGCAGCCTATAAATGGGTCTTTTTTTTTAAAATCCATTCTGATACCCTATATCTTTTGATTGGAGCATTTAGTCCATTTACATTTAGAGTAATTATTGAAAGATATGAATTTAGTGATGTTGTATTACCTGCAAAGTCTCTGTTGCTGTAGATTGTCTCTGTTCCTTTCTGGTCTTTGTTACTTTTGGGCTCTCTTTCCACTCAAAGCATCCCTTTTAATATTTCTTGCAGGGCTGGCTTAGTGTTCATGAATTACTCTAGTTTTTGTTTGTCTGGAAACTCTTTTTCTCTCCTATTCTGAATGACAGCCTTGCTGGATAAAGTATTCTTGGCTGTATATTTTTCCCATTTAGCATGTTGAATATATCATGGCAACCCTTTCTGGCCTGCCAGGTCTCTGTGGACACATTTGCTGCCAGACTTATGTTTCTACTCTGGTAGGTTAAGGACCTCTTGTCCTGAGCTGCTTTTAGGATTTTCTCTTTATCTTTGAAATTTGCAGTTTCACTATTATATGTTGGGGTGTTGACCTATTTTTATTGATTTTGAGGGGGGTTCTCTGTGCCTCCTGGACTTGAATGCCTGTTTTCCTCCCCAGATTAGGGATGTTCTCAGCTATAATTTGTTCAAATTAACCTGCTGTCCCTCTCCCCCACTGTTCATCTTTTGGGACCCCTATTATTCAGATACTATTTTGCTTTATGGAATCACTGATTTCTCGAAGTCTTCCTTTGTGATCCAGTAGTTGTCTTTATCTCTTCTTTTCAGCTTCCTTATTCTCCATCATTTTGTCTTCTATATCATTGACTCTCTCTTCTGCCTCATTTATCCTTGCTGTTAAAGCCCCCAGTTTTGACTGCATCTCAGTAATAGCATTTTTAATTTCAACCTGATTAGATTTTAGTTCCTTTATTTCTACACTAAGGGATTCTCTAGTGTCCTCTATGCTCTTATCAAGCCCAGCTAGTATCTTTATAATCATTGTTTTAAATTCTAGTTCAAACGTTTTATTTATATCCATATTGATTACATCCCTGGTGGTATTACCTTCTGTTCTTTCTTTATGGGAGAGTTTCTCCATCTAATCATTTGTCCAGAAAAGGAAGGAGGAAAGAAAAAATTAAAAAAAAAACCAAAAACAAAAAACAGCAGCAGCAAGAATAACAACTTCAGGAAATGTTTCTGGTGTAAGGTGTGTACACTCTGTTGTGTTTTGGCTTCCCACTGTTCCCCACAGTTTCCCACTGTTCCTTCCTCTACAGAGTTCTTCCTTGCTTGTAGTGGGGAGTGTTTGGACCTTTAAGTATGTGTGCTTTGATTTGTTTGTCAAGATAAGCCAGTAAAAGAAAAAGGAAAAGAAAAGAAGAAAAAACAAAAACAAAAACAAAAACCAAAAACAAAGCCTGATCCAAGACAAGAGAAAAGGAAATGGAACAAAAATGCAAACAAATGGACAGTTAAGTATATGCCTGATTCTAAAAAATAAGAAGGAAGGAAAGAAAAAAGAGTGGGGAAAGAAGAAAAGAGAGAGAGAGAAAAACATGCCTGATCCAAAAAATAAAAGGACACAAAACAACCAACAAATGAACAAAAGATTATAAGCCTGAAAGAAAAAGGGAAAAAATAAAGAGAAAAGAAAAAAAAAAGAAGAAAATATATATGTAAAATAAAGTATAAATAATAAAAAATAAGAAATAGAAAAATAAAAAATTTTAAAAATTTTAAAATAATTTAAAAAAGAGAAAAAAAGGAATAAACCCTGGTCCTATTTCCACTGGAAGCTGATGTTTTAGAGCTTTCTCTAATCAGTAGAATTGGTAAATGTGGGAGTCTGTGTTGGTTTTCTGAGTGGAGGACTGCTGGGCTGGCTCACAAGCTGACTTGCCCTTGTAAAGATGTCCCTGCCAGGCTGGGGGTGGTTGTGAGGGAGTGGGGGGTGGAGTTTAGTGTAGGGGGACTCCAGCCTCCACTGGAGGCACTGTGTTTCACTCTGAAATCAGACTGTGCTTGTGGGCGGAAGGAGGGAAGAGTTGGGGAAGAGGAAGAATATGGCATCACCCTGCCCTCTTTTCCCTGAGGAGTGGAACTCCTCACCACAGCTATTCAGGGGGCCGTCTTAGAAAAGCAATCTTCTGTGTTCCAGGCTTTTGTCCCTTCCCTACCCTTAACCTGTGCCTGGGCTGCTGGAGCACCTAGAGCCACAGATCTCCTGTATTTTATCTCTGACCTGTGTCTGGGATTTAAAACTCCATGGTTTTTTTTTTTGTTTGTTTGTTTGTTTTTTTTAAGATTTATTTATTTATTTATTTGAGAGAGTGAGAAAGAGTACATGAGAGGGGGGAGGATCAGAGGGAGAAGCAGGCTCCCTGCTAAGCAGGGAGCCCCATGCGGACTCCATCCTGGGACTCCAGGATCATGACCTGAGCCGAAAGCAGTTGCTTAACCAACTGAGCTACCCAGGTGCCCCTCAAAACTCCAAGTTTTAAAGGGACTGGTAATGTGCAGGCCCACTCCCATCCTTGGTGGGAGATTCCAGGCATGCCCAGCACTGTCCCAACCCGGAAAAACCACCACACAGTGCGTGCATAGAGGCTGGAGTTTATTGAAATGCTCAGCGAAAAGCTGGAACCAGGTTATTGGCCATCTGCACTCGACTCAGTCTTCTATTCCTTTCTGTCCTAGAAGAGCAATTGCAGAGGCTTGAATCTATTGCAGTAGACAAGGAAAATGGGTGACCGGGTTATCTGCAATCTGCTTCAGTATCTGCTTTCTACTTAGTTCTGCAGCAGAAAAGCAGTCACTCAGCACGCATACAGAGGTTTAAGCCTATTGGCTTACCGTGAAAAGTTAAGAGGTTTTCTGCCCTCTGTGTGCACCTCTGATCCTGCTGCTGAACACTGCTCAATGGCTCTCTGGTTAGCCTTTTGTCCTTGGAGAGGCAGAATACACTCTTCCAAATGCTTTCTGGGAAGCGGAGCAATCTCTCCGCCATGCAATCCAGGAGATCTCCTCACCGCGGTTTATTATGTGGTCCGCACTTGCTGGGCTCTTTCTCCCTCTTCCTGACTTTGCTGCGTGAAAAATGTTCCCTCCCCTTCACAGTTGCTTGGCTTTCCTCTCCCCCAGTTAATGGCTCTGAATCTTGCCTCTGCCATGTTCTCTCCCACCAAATGTGCAGATTGTTTCCTTAATCCTCAGATCTCTTCCTAGTTGTTCAAAATAGTTGAATGTTGATATAGCTCTATTCAAAAGAACAGGCAAGTTCAGGGTCCCCCTACTACTCCGCCATCTTAACTCCTCCTATTTTAACTGTTTTTAAGTGCACAATTCCATGGCATTAAGTATATTCACCATATTGTGCAGCCATCACCATTATCTATTTCCAGAACTTTTTCACCTTCACAAACAAAACTGTGTACCTTTACATAATAACACCTCCTTACCAGCCCCCTCCCCCAGCCCTTGGTAACCTCTAGTCTACTTTTTGTTTCTATACAGGTGCTGATTTTATAGTGTCTCACCCCTTTACAGTGCCAGTTCAGTGACTTATGCAAAAGGTGAGTTTTTTCTGCAACTCAGTAATTTTCACAAAAGCTCCAGTTTGATCTCAGTTGGATCAAGTTGGTCACATACCCATCCTTAAGTCAATCTTTGTGACCACTGGGATTGGCCAGAACTGTGACATGTGTATACTCCTGTGTTTTGGAGATGGGACCATTCTTACATTTCCACTTGAACCATATGGACTGAAGATGGTGGACTTTGGCCTCCAAAGAAGAATCAACAAGCTATCAGAATTGGAGGTAAGCTGGGATTGAGGAAGTTACTGGGCAGATAGACCCCATCACTATCTGGCCTACACACATATGTTCATATGGATGAGGTAACTTTCCTAGTGTATGATTCTCCAAAAGGAAAGAGCATGCTTTGTATTTTTTATCTCCTAAGGGTGAGTTAATCTACTCACTCAAATGTGACTAATTTGTCACATACAAGTAAAAATGCAACTTTAATTTTGATTGGAAACTTTTGTTATGGTTGGGAAAGGACACTATATAAATGTCCATTATATAAAATTTTTAGAACAAAGAAAAATTATTAAATTCATAATTCCAATTTTTGGTAAATAAAAGGAGGATATAAGGAAATACAAGCAGGGAGAGAAATACATAAAAGGAAACATCAATGGAGATTGAAAAGTTCTTTGGTTAGGGAGAGAGGACGCAGATTAGCAGTGGTAAATTATTCTTCTCAAAATTTAGATTTTATTTGAACTTCTGAGCTAGGTATTCCAATTATTTTTTTTTACATGAAATTTTTGGATCAGGATTAGTAAATATGGGACATTAAATTGCTATTTCCTCCTTTCTGAATGTATGGCAGGAATTGTTAATCTATCTTGGCACTCCTGGGGTGCCTGGGTGGCTCAGTTGGTTAAGTGGCCAACTCTTGATTTCAGCTCAGGTCATGATCCTGGGGTCCTGATATTGAACCTCATGTTGGGCCCTGTGCTCAGTGGGGAGTCTGCTTGAGGATTTTCTCTCTCCCTCTTCCTCTGCCCCTCCCCCACTCACATGCACGCTCTCTCTCTCTCTCTCTCTCTCTCAAATAAGATTTAAAAAAATCTTAAAAAAAATATATCTTGGCACTCCATTCCTCTGAGTTTGTATGTGGCCTTAGAATGTTATTAAGTAGTTACTCTAGATAGCCACCACCAAATAATCAGAGTTCAAATGCAAAATGAAACCTATTTGCTATCCTAGTCTGAGAAGCTCATTCTGCCCAGATATATAGGACTGTGGCCAGGGATACATTGGCAGAACGCAGAACAGTATTATTACCTTGAGAACTGGATAAAATAGACCTAGAGTTGGGTACAACCTGCAAATTGGGAATTCTTCGTTCATGAAATACAAAATTGTGACATACACCCTGAGCTATCTTGGAGCAGTTAAGACTATTCCACTTCAGGATTATGCCAGGAGGCCAATAGGATAGCCAGCATTTCTTGCCTTTTCCCACTGCAGATGAAGAGCATTCAACTGCCTGATTCTGGAAGCGATATAGTGGTCATTGGAATTTCCTGACTCTGAACTAAATGAACACTTTTTTTTTTTAAGATTTTTATTTATTTGACACACACACACACACACACACACAGAAAGAGAGAGCACAAGCAGGGGGAGTAGCAGAGGGAGAGGGAGAAGCAGGCTCCCCACTGAGCAGGAAGCCCCATGTGTAGCTCGATTCCAGGACTCCAAGACCATGACCTGAGCTGAAAGCAGATGCTTAAATGACTGAGCCACCCAGGCGCCCGAAAGTGAATGCTCTTAAGCTGATTAATTTGAAATCATAAGAAAGAGGATATTACCCAAATTTTTATTTTTTGGGGGTAAAAATATTGATTAAATTTTGTAGAAGTTTTCATTTGGAATTTCAAAAGCAGCCACAAAAGTAGAAGGTTGAATATTTTTTTTATTTTTTTTATTTATTTATTTATTTTAAAGATTTTATTTATTTGAGACAGAGAGAATGAGAGAGAGAGAGCACATGAGAGGGGGGAGGGTCAGAGGGAGAAGCAGACTCCCCGCCGAGCAGGGAGCCCGATGCGGGACTCGATCCAGGGACTCCAGGATCATGACCTGAGCCGAAGGCAGTCGCTTAACCAACTCAGCCACCCAGGCGCCCTGAATATTTTTTTTTAAAGATTTTTTTTTTTTTGACAGAGAGAGAGACAGTGAGAGAGGGAACACAAGCAGGGGGAGTGGGAGGGGAGAAGCAGGCTTCCTGCCGAGCAGGGAGCCCAATGTGGGGCTGGATCCCAGGACCCTGAGATCATGACCTGAGCCAAAGGCAGACACTTAATGATTGAGCCACCCAGGCGCCCCGAAAGGTTGAATATTTTTTAATCAATATTTATTTAGTTGGAAAACAGAAAAATGACCACAGGAAGTCAGAATTACTTCAATGATAAAAAGAATGAAACTGCAAAATTACTAGAGGTACATAATGAGTCTTTGTTTTGTTATCTTCCTATCCATACTTAAATGTATTTTTCAGGAAAAAATATTTTTTCCTCAAGATTTGTACCAAGGATCATCAATACTCCATTTTCTCTAAATTATACTAATTAGATAATGTATCATATATGTTAATCAATTTTTCACTTACATAAAAATCCAATTACTTTACAGAAATTAATATAGAAAATAGCGCATGCCAGTGCTCTATTAAAGACATGATGAACAACAGATAGTATAAGAAACTTCCATCAAATTTTGCTGAGTATGTATAAGAATATATATATTTTTAAGTTATTTTCCCTAATGCTTAATGGTTTTTCATTTCTTAGCTGATTTTGGGAATTGGAAGTTAAAATGATCAAGTAGCTTTCAGGAGTATACTCTCTGTCATTTTCAGTGGTAGAAATACTAGGTAAATGACAAAACACAAAAATAGCTAATTGTTTATAACAATGATCAGAGGATAAGCTTCCACTAATATTGATGCTGGAAGGAGAGATAATCTTCCTTTAGCTTCCTTTTTATAAAACAAGTACTTGACTGAAGTGTTTGTATATAATAACATCTATTCAGAAACTAAAGATGACTACTAATACTAGAAAACTGGACCTTATAATTTTTCCTGTGTTGTATATGTTTTTGATTCTTTTTTCCTGTAGTTAAGTTCTTTGAGAATCATAATGTGTGATGTTCATAGAAATCTCCTATAGCCAGTGTCTGCAGAACTGAACCTATTCTCACACTATGCCTTCAGGTTGGGCTGATCCATGTACATATCATGTGTCCAATATACAGCAAAAATCCTGGACCTTTGCTCCTTTTCAGGATCCTGCTCAATTCTGTGCTTATCTGATTCCTAAAATTTTGACTTCATGTCCTGTTCTTTTTCTTGCACCTCTTTACTTCTTTGTGTAACTCTTAGCACTCTGCTTAGACATGTTTTTTCCTAATTTGCCTTGAGGTCCCTTACTTCCAACTGTTTGATCGCCCAAGCCCAGAAGAGCCAACCGAGTTACTAATATGCTTGGCCTTAATCCTAAAGGGCCTGAATAAATCTCAGCAAGGTGTAAGCAAAGAGATTGCAGTTCCAGATTCTGACGGTTGTTTATCCTGGTTCCCTAGGCACTAACTTGATGAGGAAGACAAATGAGGCTCTCTTCTATACCTAAGGATATGAGTTTCTGAATAATGATTAAGACATATATTCCAGATGCCTCTGTCAGATACATAACCAGTATTATCAGATGCATTACTTCCTTTGAATATGAGATTATACAAATATTGTTGTAACTCAAGAGGACCTTGCTTGGAAAGAACTCAGAAGATGGAGTGATCTGGAACATGAACTAAGTATGGAGAATAAGTTAGGATGCATGGCCATAATGAAACTAAAATATTTTTAAAGGATCAGTGATAAATTTAGAGGCCAGAGAAAGAACCAAGAGTTTTGAGCCAAAGCTCAGGATTCAAGAACATTCAGCACTGAGCATGGAATGGGGTGTCACATTCTAGAAGCCTAGACTAGCAATGTAAATTGCAGTTCATGGAGCTGAGAACAACTGTACAAGAGGCAAGATCTTGGAGGAAAATTAAAACAATAGTAGTTTATCCAGTTGAGTCTATTTATTTAATATTTATTTTTTCTTTTAATTGAAATATAGTTGGCACACAATGTTACATTAGTTTCAGGTATACAACATAGTGATTGGACAAGTCTATACATTATGCTAACACTCACCACAAGTGTTACTATCCAACTCTTTACAATATCATTGGTTATATTCCCTGTACCTTTCATCCCTGTGACTTATTCATTCCATAACTGAAAGCCTGTATCACCCACTCCCCTTCACTCATTTTGCCCATTCCTCTACTACTCTTCCTTCTGGCAACTGCCAGTTTGTTTTCTGTATTTATGGGTCCAACTGAATCTTAAATACAGAGAAGGGAGATTCAAAGAGAATAGAATAGGACAAATATTTGGGAAATGAGGTAAAATTTAGAGGATTTAATGTGCTGGTGGGTATATGATGGTCACCTGACTCTGAATTTATATACCAAAATGTTATAGATCACAAAACCCCCAATTACTTGAAACCCATGTTTTCTGCATAAATAAAGAAGATTATACAAATTTTAAACTCTTGTATATAAGTAAACAAATGCCTAAAAGTGCTACATCTTGCTTTGTAGCTCACCTACATGGAGAAGGTTGGGTGGAGACAGTGGAGGTCATAAAGAAAAGTGGATGGAGTTAAAGATTCTGATGGGAAGATGAAACATAAAACTATCCTCAGAAAAATAGTTTCACACTGAACAGAAAAAGACTGAAAGCAGTCTTTTAATCTGGTAAGTAAGAGCATTGGCTTACACAAAATTAAAAGACAAAGACAGTGAATATACCACTTCCAGGGTAGAAGGGGGAGGATAAAAGAGTCACCTCTTGGAGACTGTTTGGCCAAGGAAAACCAAGAAAAAGAGTAGGAAATCCAGTGTCCTGAAGAAACAAAAATGAATCACAAAGTCAGAAGCCACAACACCTTTTCTTCCTCACCCCTAAAGGGCTATTGACTAAAGAAATTGAAAATCACTATATCATCAGAAGTGTGTGCTTATGGGACACCTGGGTGGCTCAGTTCATTAAGTGCCTGCTGTCAGCCCAGGTCATGATCCCAGGGTCCTAAGATCATGCCCTGAGTCAGGCTCCCTGCTCAGCAGGGAGTCTGCTTCTCCCTCTCCCCCTGTTCCTGCTCTCTCTCAAATAAATATATATTTTTAAATTAAATACATTAAAAAAAGTGTGTGCTCATGAATGAAAAATCTAGTTTGTCAATCAAGACTTTCTTTTCTGTCTGTTCATACCATTGTTTAGCTAAAGAGAAAAAAATATTACAAAATAAACAGAAAATGTCAGGTGGCATTCAAAAAAGCTATTATAAGAAGAAAAGATAAAATGAGAACAAAACATTTTAGCTGATGAAAATCTCTCCACCAAAATAACCACAAAGCAGAAGAAAACTGTAACCCAATACTTCAAATCATTGAAGTACTGATTTTTAAATCAGTATTTGATTTGTATATATACTTGAGGATATATATATCCTCAAATAATGAACAAAAATAAGAACAAAATCTCCAGAAAACAGAAAGATATGAAACAAATGTTTACAGGAAAGAAACTGAAGAAAAAGAAAAAAAAATATATTTTTGAAATGAAGACTAAATGACAAGGTACTCAAAGGAAAATAGATTCAGCTGAAAATTTAGCAAGGGTGAATGAAGGAAGGTAGTTAAACAAGTTCAAAATAAAAAAAGTAGAAAAAGAATGAAAAAGTAAAAGAAGATAGAAGATAGGCAAAGAAGATCCAATATACATATAATTGTAGTCTTTGTTGAAGCTACAGAAAAATATCCTAAGGACTTTTAGTCTAAAAGACCAAGTTACAGAGAAAAGAAAATCAGGTTAGTGTTAGTCTTCTCTGTAGCAATATATTAAGCAAGAGAAAATGGAGCAGCATTTTCAAAAAATGCAAATGAAGGAAGTATGAGCCAAGGTTATTTCCATCATCCAAGCAGTTCCTTGAGAATGAGGGCGACATAAAAAATGGCTTAAAAAATGCAGGGACCTAGAGAATACTGATTCATACCAGCACTTCCTGAAGAATCTACCAGAGCAGGAGTTGGAAAAATTTTCTGGAAAGGGCCAGATAGTGAATATTGTAATTTGGTGGGCCACATACACTTTATTCTTTCTTTTCCTCTGTTTCTGCTCATCTTCCTTTTCTTTTTTTTTAAATTAAAAAATTTTTTACAAACATTTAAAAATTTACAAACCATTCTTAGATTGAGAACTATACATGAGAGCCATACAAAGATAGGCCATAGGCTGGATTTGGCCTGTGGGTCATAGTTTGCTGACTCCTGTATTAGAAGATAAGATGATGAGGGAAACAGCAAACTGATAGTGAGCAGTGAATATATTTAGTTGTAAATTTAAAATTAAAACAAAGGTAAGGACAAGGGTGGAAAACAATATGAATGTTATATGGTCAGACAAAGTAGATATCTACAAAGTAGGAGGGAATGTAGAAAGAAGGAAGAAAGTAAATAAGCTCATATGTATGATTGTTGAAAAGGCAAGGATCAAAGGGTGTGACTTAAACCTGACAAACCAAAGAGTAGGAAGTTAAAAAGGAACTAAAAAATTCTGAAAGGTACCAACATAAAAGTTATGAAAAGAAAAATACAAACTTTTCTAAAAACTAAGAAATTAAAAACAAAAGACTCCAAGCAACAAAGAGAAGTAAATACACTGTATACTCGTAATTATAACATAAAATAATATGATAGAATGGAGGCCAAATATAACAGTAATATAAATGTGAATGGGTTTAAATCAGCTATTAAATGAAAAGCTTTAAAGCTGCCTGACAAATCTAAATGCAACTTTATGCTATATATAATAAGCACCCTTAAAACAAAATAACAGAAAAATGCTAAATAAAAGTCTGAGTAAAATTATACCAGATAAATGGAAATAACCAGAGAACAAAAGTTGTAGTACTCATATTAGATAAGATAAAATCCATGACATAAAGCAAGGGTTGGCAAATGATGGTCCAAGGCCAATTCTAGCCTGCCACCTCTTTTTGTATGGCCCATAAGCTAAGAGTAGCTTTTACAGTTATATAAAAAAACAAATAAAAAAGCAAAATAATAGTGTTTTATGACATGAAAATTATGTGAAACTCAAATTTTATGCTCCAAAATAAGGTTTATCAGAACACAGGCATGTTCATTTGTTTTATGCATTTTTTATGGCTGCTTTCATACTCCAGGCAGAGTTGAAATAGTCTCAATGGAGATTGTATGGCCTACCAGTTTAAAATATTCATTATCTGGCCTATTACAGAAAAAAAAAACAAAATTGACAGCCCCTGCCAGGCCGCATCAGTTATAACAACCAAGGACAGTTTAAAATGATAAAACCACAATTCTCAATGAAGTTATAATAGTTACTAATATCTAGACACAGTAACTGTCTTAAGCAGAAACTACAAGATAGTCAACACAAATGGATAGAAACACAAGTACAGTAAAAATGGAAGACTTTAACATATCATTTTCGGTTCAAGAAAGAACAAGTAGGTAACAAATACAAAAGGATATAAAAGACCTACACCAACAACATAGTAAGGTAGATCTTATGGTTACATATCAAACTTGATTTTTTGATTATATAGGATACACTTTATTCTAAAGTGCCCATGATACATTGACAAAGATCAGTATATATTAGGTCATAAAAATGCATCAGTGAATTTCATGAAGTAGAAATAATACAAATATTTTTTCATAACAGTAAATAATACTAAAAATAACTTAAAAAGTATAGAAAAGTCTATCAGGAAATAAAAATATCCCTTTCTATTAGACAAAACTTGGGTGAAGGGAAAAATACAAACCATACTGAGATAAAAACAATGAAAATAGTATATATATCAGAATGTATGAGAAACATATACAGGAAAATTCAGTGCTTTAACTACTTATATCAGTAAAATAAAAGAATAAAAATAAATACATTGAGTCCTATCTGAATGCTATAAAACAACAGCAACAAAGTAAACTACAAGAAGGAAGGAAAAATAATATTGATAGAAAATAATGAAATAAAAACATGAAAACTTTGACAAATTAGTCAATCAATGCTGGTTTTGTTTTGTTTTGTTGTAAAGTAAACTCTAGGTCCAATGTGGGGTCGCATACTCTACTGATGGAGCCAGCCAGGCTCCCTGGGTTTTGTTTGTTTGTTTGTTTGTTTTGTTTTTTAATAACAAAATAGACAAAGCACTAGCTAGCTTGGTCAATTAAAAAGGATAAAAAAAACTAAAAGGAAACAGAATGCAAAGAAATCAGAGAGGGAGACAAACCATGAGACACTCTTGACTCAGGGAAACAAACTGAGGGTTGTGGATAAGGAGGAGGGTGGGGGGATGGGGTAACTGCGTGATGGGCATTAAGGAGGGCATGTGATGTGATGAGCACTGGGTGTTATATGCAACTAATGAATCATTGAACATTATATCAAAAACTAATGATGTGCTATATGTTGGCTAATTGAATTTAAATTTAAAAAAACTAAAAACCATTGAGAGTGAAGAAATTTTACAAATCATGAATACACTTTACACAATTTATGCAATAAATTTAGAAACATGATAAAATAATTTTAAAAGTATATAATTTACCAGTATTGACCCCAAATATAATTTATCAATGTTGACCCCCAAAGCAAAAACATGGCAATTTCCATAGAGAAATCAAGAAAATCATTGAGTATCTACTTTACTCACTGAAAGAAAATTGCCAACCAGACTGGATTATTTCCTAATGGATTTCAATCAAGTCTTTAAAATCAGAGAATCCCACTGATACATAAATTATTCCAGTGTAGAAAATGAAAAATAATTCCAAAATATATATGAAGAAAGTATAACTTTAATTTTGGTTTGAGAGTGTATCTTTGATTTGAAAAATGAATCACAAAAAAGAAAACTGAGACAAATCTCACTTATGAATATTGATTCAAAAACTCTAAATAAATTATATCCAAAAGATACAACATTATATTAAAGAAAATAATACATTATTGGCAAGTGAAAATTATCCAAAGAATTCAAGGATTCAATATTAAGAAATACATTAATATAATTCACCATATTATTAGTTCATGGGGAAAATCACATAATGTTCTTTATAGATGTTGAAAAGTTTTCAACAAAGATTTATACCCATTCTTGATAAAAAGACTCAGTAAAATAGAAATTAAAGCATACTTCTTTAATATGATTTTTTAGTGTATATATATTTTAAGGCTGTTATCTTACTAAATAGAGAAACACTGTAGACCTTTCCACTAAAATCAGGATGCAGGCAAGAATGCCTACCATTTTCACTATTATTTAACACTGACCAATAAGAGACTTAAATGATTCCTTTTGTCTAATTACATTGTCTCATACCTCCAACAAATTTCCACTGGGAATTTACCCTGAAAAATACACTTTCAACAACATGTATAGAATAAACATGTGAATTAAGTTTACTTCACTATTTGTAATAGCAAAATATTAGAAAGAACCTAAATGCCAAAATAGAAAAGGTTGGATGAATAATCTATTGCTGTAAAGAAGAATGAAAAATACACCTATTAATTGATAGAGTGATTTACAGATATATAATCAAGTGAAAAAACAAAGTACAAAAGAATATGTAGAGTATGATATCTACTGTGTAAGAAAGAAGAGTAAATACAAAATTATTTATAATTCTGCCTTAATTTTCAAAAAGACACACAGACAAATCTAATGAAATTATTTTTCTATAGGGAATGGGTGAAATTAGAGCTGAGGGATAGGAAATAGGATAAAATTTATCTGAATATACTTTTTAAAAAGATTTTATTCATTTATTTGTCAGAGAGAGACACAGCGAGAGAGGGAACACAAGCAGGGGGAGTGGGAGAGGGAGAGGGAGAAGCAGGTTTCCCACTCAGCAGGGAGCCTAAGGCTGGGCTCCATCCCAGGACCCAAGGATCATGACCTGAGCCAAAGGCAGACGCTTAACAACAGAGCCACCCAGGTGCCCCTGAATATACCTTTTAAAATATTTTTGACTTTTGGAGCATGTTTTAGATATTTAAAAGTAAAATTAAAATAATAGGATGGAAGGAAAATTCTGAAAATTCAAGAAGCCTAATTATATATAAAAAATAACCATACACACACACACACACACACACAGAGACACTAAATCAATCCGAGTAACTTTTAAAATTGAACTTTAAATTTTGAGATAGTTGTAGATACACATACAGTTGTAAGGAATAATACAGAGAGGTTCCATATAGCCTTTACCTAGTTTCTTATAATAGTAATATAATGCAAAAGGATACAACGTCACAATCATATTATTGACATTGATACGATCCATCCTGATTTCATTCAGATTTCCCCAGTTTTCTTGTGTATGTATGTTTAATTCTATGCAATTTTAGCACATGTAGGTTTATTTAGCCACAACTGCAGTCAGATAAAGAACAATTCTATCACCATATAGATCAAGGATTTCTAGTCTTGTCCTTTATAAAGATACCCATTCCCTACTCTCACCCTGCCATCCCTAACCCCTCCCAACCATTAATCTGTTCTGTATATCTATAACTTTGTCATTTCAAGAATGTTATATGAATAAAAACATGCAGTATGTAATCTTTTGGGATTTTTTTTTCACTCAGTATAATGCCCTGGAGATTCATCCAAGTTGTTGCATATAATCAATAATCAGTCCTTTTTGTTACTAAGTAGTATGAATGTATTACAGTTTGTTTGGCCTTTCTACTGTTGAAGGTCATTGGGGTTGTTTCAGATTTTAGCTAAATATTTAAACATTTGCATACAGGTTTTGGTGTAAACTTCTGCTTCTTTAGTACAAATACCTGGGAGTGCAACTGCAGAGTCATATAATAATTGCATGTGTTTTTTTTTTTTTAATTTCATAAGTAACTGCCAAACTTTTCCAGTGGCTGTACTATTTTAAATTCATACCAGCAATGTATGAGTAATCTAGTTTCTCCATATCTTCTCTAGCATTTGGTGTTGTCAATGTATTTTATTTTAACCATTCTAATAGTGTGTACTGATATCTAATTGTGGTTTTATTTGTAATTCTCCAATGGCTAATAAGTTGTACATCTTTTCATATGATATTTTGCTATCTATATATCTCTTCAGTGAAATGTCTGTTGTCTTTTGCCCATTTTCTAATTGAGTTGTTAGTACTTTACTGTGAAAATGTACTCTGATTATATACTCTCAGGAGGCTATATTACAAGGACAAAAGAACTACAGGCAAATCTTTAATTTTAATTAGTAGGTTTGTTGTTAGTGATACTATCATAGTTCCAAAATTATTTTGTGTGTCTTAGAAATTGAGCAAATGAATAAACATGTTGATGTTTTTAGGAATTAGAGTTCTCATTGTAGAAGAGTGATAAAATTAAGGATTAGAGGCTAAAAAGGAAGAACCTTGTGACATTACTTTGGAATCAGATATGTCAGTACTATATCAGTATTATAGTACAGATATATCAGTACTATATAGATATATAAAATCTCAGTGATTTCATTCAGAAGAAGCTGTTCAAAATGTATCTCTGAAATTTATCTACATATATTTGAAGTAATAACTAGATACTCCTGGAGTGTTGGATAAAAAGAGAAAGGTATTTCTTGTTAGTGCTTTACTGTGAGTAAATTCTGTAAGCTTTTACTAGTACCTAGTTAATAAACTCTACATGGTTCTTAACAGGTGACAATAACTTTAATTTTTCATCAATATGTAATAATTTTTAACAGTACTGTGAGGATTATATGTCAGATGGAAACTTGAATTGAGTGGATTATTTGGCATCATTCAGAGTGGGTTAAAATTCTTCTGAATTATACAGAAGAAAGAAGTATATTTTAAGACCAAATAATGCCTACTGAAGACTGTGAGTTTACTGTGATGTGTAAAAATTTTGCTTCTTGAGTATCTAGGGAAGTGTGGTCAAGGAAAAACACAGACCTACTCAAGTGATAACCAAATAGTGAGGTAACTGAAGGTGTTTAAAAACTCCATGTAACATTACGTGACAGGGAGAATTAGAAAGGAAGACCATTGTAAGAATAATATACATATAATTAGGAAGTTTATTGTTATTAATGATTGAAAATAAACAGAATATAATGGAAATACAATAGAATGGAATGCATTACATTAGTGGATTTAAGAAATCATGTCTCAGTCAATAAAGTATACGAAGACACAGGAGTCAAGTGGAAGAACTCTAGAATATTTAGTCTTGTGACCACAGAAATTAAGTGAGTCAAAAAAACATTTGGGGTTCCTTCAAGTGGAGCAGAGTAAACTGCCTAAAACTAAGCTGTGCTGACATCACTGCTGCTCAACCTGGATGTGGGAAGTGTCCATGTCCAACCCAAAATTTTAAAAAAGCCACATGCAAGTAAAGAAAAATGTAGTTAAAGGCAGAACAACTTATGGTTTTCAGAGCTCTGACTTGAAGAAGTGCTTGCTGGGGAGTTGGGGAGGGTTTTAAATGGAGGAGGAAGTATAGACATTTTAACAATATTTGTTCTTCCAACCCAAGAGCATGGGATGTTTTTCCAACTCTTTGTGTCTTCTTCAATTTCTTCCGTGGTGTTTCATAGTTTTCAGCATACAGATCTTTTACCTCTTTGGTTAGGTTTATTCCTAGGTATCTTATGGGTTTTTGGTGCAATTGTAAATGGGATCAATTCCTTGATTATTGGTGTATAGAAATGCAACAGATTTCTGTACGTTGATTTTATATCTGCAACTCTGCTGAATTCATCTATCAGTTCTAACAATTTCGTGGTGGAGTGTTTTGGGTTTTCTACAGAGTATCATCTTGTCTGTGAAGAGTGAAAGTTTGGCTTCTTCCTTGCCAATTTGGATGCCTTTTTTTTTTTTTCTTTTTGTTGTCTGATTGCCAAGGCTAGGACTTCCAGTACTATGTTGAATAACAGTGGTGAGAGTGGACATCCCTATCGTGTTCCTGGCCTTGGGGAAAAGCTCTCAGTTTCTCCCCATTGAGGATGGTATTAGCCGTGGGTCTTTTGTATATGGCCTTTATGATTTTGAGGTATGTTCCTTCTATCCCTACTTTCTTGAGGGTTTTTATCAAGAAATGATGCTGTATTTTGTCAAATGCTTTTTTCTGCATCTGTGAGAGATCATATAGTTCTTATTTTATTAATGTGGTGTATCACATTGATTGATTTGTGGATGTTGAACCACCCTTGTAGCCCAGGAATAAATCCCACTTGATCATGGTGAATAATCCTTTTAATTGTACTGTTGGATTCCATTAGCTAGTATCTTGTTGAGAATTTTTGCATCCGTGTTCATCAGAGATATTGGTCTATAATTCTCCTTTTTGGTGGGGTCTTTGGTTTTGGAATCAAGGTAATGCTGGCCTCATAGAATGAATTTCAATGAAATGGAAGTTTCTCTTCCATTTCTATTTTTTGGAATAGTTTCAGAAGAATGGGTATAATTCTTTAAATGTTTGATAGA
This sequence comes from Mirounga leonina, assembly GCF_011800145.1. Classification (NCBI taxonomy): domain Eukaryota; kingdom Metazoa; phylum Chordata; class Mammalia; order Carnivora; family Phocidae; genus Mirounga; species Mirounga leonina. The sequence continues at coordinate 41,488,784 of NW_023270454.1, forward strand.
ATTCCCCTGGAAGCCATCCAGCCCTGGAGTCTTGTTTGTTGGGAGATTTTTGATTACTGCTTCAATTTCCTTGCTGGTTATGGATCTGTTCGAATTTTCTATTTCTTCCTGTTTCAGTTTTGGAAGTTTATATGTTTCTAGGAATGCATGCTTTTCTTCCAGATTGCCCAATCTGTTGGCATATAATGGCTCATAATATTCTCTTATAATTGTATTTCTTCAGTGCTGATTGTGATCTCTCCTCTTTCATTCATGATTTTACTTATTTGGGTCTTTTTTCTTTTTGATAAGTCTGGCTAGGGGTTTATCAATTTTTTTAATTCTTTCAAAGAACCAGCTCCTAGATTCATTGATCTGTTCTACTGCTTTTTAAAATTTCTGTATCATTTATTTCTGCTCTAATCTTAATTATTTCCCTTCCTCCACTGGTTTTAGGCTTTATTTGCTGTTCTTTACCCAGCTCCTTTCAGTATAAAGTTAGGTTGTGTATTTGAGACTTCTCTTGCTTCTTGAGGGAGGTCTGGATTGCTATATACTTCCCTCTTGTGACCACCTTTGCTGTGTCACAAAGATTTTGGACTGTCATGTTTTCATTTTCATTTGCTTCCATGTATTTTTAATTCTTCTTTAATTTCCTGGTTAACCCGTTCATCCTTCAATAAGATATTATTTAACCTCCATGTATTTGTGGTCTTTCCAAGTTTTTTCTTGTAGTTGACTTCAAGTTTCATAGCATTGTGGTCTGAAAATATGCATGTTATGATCTCAGTCTTTTTGTACTGGTTGAAGCCTGATTTGTGACCCACTATATGATTTATTCTGGAGAATGTTTTATTTATTTTTTTAAGATTTTGTTTATTTATTTAACAGAGAGAGACACAGTGAGAGTGGGAACACAAGCAGGGGGAGTGGGAGAGGGAGAAGCAGGCTTCCCGTGGAGCAGGGAGCCTGATGCAGGGCTCGACCCCAGGACACTGGGAACATGACCTGAGCTGAAGGCAGACACTTAATGACTGAGACACCCAGGTGCCCCTGGAGAATGTTTTATGTGCACTTGAAAAGAATGTGTATTCTGCTGCTTTAGGATGTAATGCTCTAGCCAAAGCAATTTACATGTTCAATGCAATCCCTATAAAAATAACACCAGCATTTTTCACAAACTAAAACAAACATTTCTAAAATTTGCCTGGAACCACAAAAGAACCTGAATAGCCAAAGTAATGTTGAAAAAGAAAAGCAAAGCAGAAGTCATCATAATTCTGGACTTCAAGCTGTATTACAAAGCTGTAATCATCAAGACAGTATGGTACTGGCATAAAAACAGACACATAGATCAGTGGAACAGATTAGAAAACCCAGAAATGGACCCACAACTGCATGGCCAACTAATCTTTAACAAAGCAGGAAAGAATATCCAATGGAGAAAAGACAGTCTCTTCAACAAATGGTGTTGAGGAAACTGGACAGCGATGTTCAGAAGAATGAAACTGGACCCCTTTCTTTTATTATACACAAAAATAAATTCAAAATGGATGAAAGACCTAAATGTAAGACAGGAAACCATCAAAATCCTAGAACAGGACACAGGCAGCAAGCTCTTTGACCTCAGTTGTAACAACTTCTTACTAGACACGTCTCCAGAGATAAGGGAAACAAAAGCAAAAATGAACTATTGGGACCTCATCAAGATAAAAAACTTCTGCACAGTGAAGGAAACAATCAATAAAACCAAAAGTCAACCTACAGGATGGGAGAAGATATTTGCAAATGACATGTCAGATGAAGGGCTAGTATCCAAAGTTTATAAAGAACTTATTAAACTCAACACCCAAAAAACAAATAACCCAGTCAAGAAATGGGCAAAAGACATGAATAGGTACTTTTCCAAAGAAGACATACAGAGACATGAAAAGATGCTCAACATCACTCATCAGGGAAATATAAATAAAAACCACAATGAGATACCACCTCACATCCGTCACAATGGCTAAAATTAACAACTTGGGAAACTTGGGAAGAATGTGGACAAAAGGGAACCCTTTTATACTATTGATGGGAATGCAAACTGGTGCTGCCACTCTGGAAAACAATATGGAAGTCCCTCAAAAAGTTAAAAATAGAACCACCTTATGAACCAGCAATTGCGCTACTAGGTATTTATCCAAAGGATGTAAAAATACTGATTCCAAGGGGCACGTGCCTTCCAATGTTTATAGCAGCACTATCAATAATAGCTGAATTATGGAAAGAGCCCAAATGTCCAGTGACTGATGAATGGATAAAGAGGATGTGATATATATATATATATATAGAATGAACTAATACTCAGCTTCAAAAGAATGAAATCTTGCCATTTGCAACAACGTGGATGGAACTAGAGTATATTATGCTAAGCAGAATAAGTCAGTCAGAGAAAGGCAAATACATGATTTCACTCATATTTGGAATTTAAGAAACAAAACAGATGAACATAGGGAAAGGGAAGAAAAAATAAAATAAGATACAAACGGAGAGGGAGACAAACCATTAGAGAACAAACGGGCTTGCTGGAAGGGTGTGGGTGGGGGGATGGACTGGATAGGTGATAGACATTAAGGAGGGCACTTGTTGGGATGAGCACTGGGTATTGTATGTGGGTGATGGATCACTGGATTCTACTCCTGACCAGTACTACACTATTTATTAACTAACTTGAATTTAAGAAACAGAATAAAAATAAATGGGGGAGGAAGAATGAGATCTTTGGGAGAATATTTCAGTCAGTAAGTAAGGGAGATTTGCTGAGTCTGCCAAGAATATCCTGGGTAAGGCATCTGTCATTTCTCTTGCTGTTGGTGTTGTTCAGAATGATCACCTGCCCATTACAATGGAAGGAAATCCTAGGGAGTAAAGATGTCAGCTGCGGGAATGATTACATTATTGTTGAGATGTTAGAATTGATTTGAGTCTTTTAATCTTTTCCAAGCACTGAACTGACAAAACTTCTGATTCGAAAGAGTGCTACACACTAAACATTTTGAGAACTGTTGCTGAATGGGCTTCAAAGATTTGTGACCAATTTTCTTTCCAACTGACTTGAGGGTATATGTCATTTGCACCAGAGCTCAGCTTGGGAAATTTGATGAGTTCGGCTATGGTGTGATGGAGACAGAACAAATGAAGTTCTCAAGGGGAGGAGATGCTGAGACTATAGAGGAATCAGAGTCCTGGTTTTCAAATCCAAAGGAGATTTAGTTGAGAAGCAAAACAAAGGACAGTGATTAGTACTCCTTGCCTGAGGGCCCTCACAGAAGTCTCTAATCTGTGACCCTGTACTAGAGAAGAATGTATCCTGGTTTCAAGCTTGGAATAGAGGGCAACTAAGGTAGGCAGTAAATGAGGAATATAATAATGTGACTGAGTTAGATTGGGGGCCCAGGAGTGTTTTCAGAGTTGAGTAGACATGTGTAGTCATTTTATGTTCAGTTTTTGTAGCTATGTGTGGTTTGTTCCTTGTGGTAGAAATATCAATAGGGAGGAGAGGTCACTTTAAAATATTGCATACTCCAGAGGCATCAAGGGTTGGAGGAGCTCTGAAGTCTGACTTGTTGGGTAACTTGAAAGCAAATGCAAGAATTATTGTCTGGAAAACAAAATAGGGAAGGCTATGAGGTAGAAGGAGGCACAGAAATGAATGGAGGTTTTAGGTTAGAAAGAAGATATTATATAATATTAGCTATTTGTTGTGCTGGCAGGAAAAGTGAGTAGGATCTTTTATCTTGTATGGCTATGAATAAATTAATGAGAGTTATGGCCACCCTTACTCTGATTATTCTGGCAAAAATATTCTTTTCTTGCCACAATTGCTTAAATAATTGAGGAACTGTCTAATGATCCCAATTAGCTATTTAATATACTTCAATTCACCAGATAATGTATCCTCCATTGTATTTTGTATCAGAGAGCTAAGGAGGGATCTTAAATAGAGAGATTTTCCTATTTCTAGTCCTTAAATCTTTTTGTGAAATTAGTCCAGACTGTATAATTTCTGATAATTAAAAAAAAAAAAGGCATTGCAGTGAATATCCCTTATTCATTGTTTATTAAAGAATCAGCTTTTGTTTTCTTTTAAAACATTTTGGAATATATCCAAGATCTCTTTACTTTCTTTTTCTTAACTAATGGGGTCTTAAACAATTGTTCTAAATTTGCCTATATTTGAATACTATTTTGCATTGAGTGGGGCGTGCCTTTTCCTCCTTTTTCTAAGAACACAAAGTTCAATGGGAGTAGAATTGAAATACAATGACTATTAGTCTCAAACATCATTACAATGTCAAATAATTGGTAATTGTAAAATGTGGCTATCAGTTCTGTGTTCCACAAACCTGTCACTTTTTCTATCAATATCTTGATTTTAGAGATGGTAGCATTTCTATCTCCCTCATGGGCCATCATTAAAATTAATGAATAACACCAATAAAATTTTTGACAAAAACTTAGAACCTAACATTATATAGAAATCAAGATATTATTTATTATTAAATCAATTGCTTATTGTTTATCTCCATACTTTAATTATTAGGTGATAGTAATATAACATAAAATATATTTTAAAATTTAAAATATATCCTTTTGACAAACCCTTCAATCATTGCCTCTGTTTTTTGTTTTGTTTTGTTTTGTTTTTGTTTGTTTGTTTTTCTCCAGCTGTTTTTTACTTTCTGGAAGTACCAGATACTACATTCTCATTTTGTGTATTTCCTGTACCAGCCCTAGATTCAGCCATTCTTCTAAGAAATTCTGATTCCTTTTGTTGGTAGTAGTATTAGAAACTAAGATCTGGCATGTTCAGTAGTACTAGGGTGATGTTGCTTCTTGGCTTTCTCAGCTGCCAAAGCAAGGGAGCAAATGGGTCATACTAATCTGTATATATACACACATCTATTAATAGCTACAAATTTATATAGAAAAACATAAATATGGAAATATCTATAAATATAAATATTTCTTTATGTAACCATCTGTATTGTGTTAAGCTAAACACAAGTTCATGGGGCGCCTGTGTGGCTCAATTGTTAAGCGTCTGCCTTCGGCTCAGGTCATGATCCCAGGGTCCTGGGATCGAACCCCACATCAGGCTCCCTGCTCTGCGGGAAGCCTGCTTCTCCCTCTCCCACTCCCCCTGCTTGTGTTCCTTTTTTTGCTGTGTCTTTCTCTGTCAAATAAATAAATAAGATCTTTAAAAATAAATAAATAAACACAAGTTCATACTGATGTCTACAACCCTGATTCCTTACCATGTGGATCCTTCTAGTCTCTTCCCCTTGCTCATGTGTAACCTGATTTAAGTGACAAATCTGGCTTTCACTATCTGCCATCTGTTTACCTAATTGCTTAATTTCAGTATACAAGTGTATCAGAATTACTAGTCTGTACCTCTGTAGCAAGCAACATAATCTGGAGTGCAGTGCTTATATATAGTTTAGTTTGGCTTTCATTTTATAGCCTCCACTTATTTCCAAAGTTACTAAGGTCTTTTCTTCCTCAGCCCCATTTAGTAATTCTTTCAAACATTTGTAATACAGTTACATTGTTTTGTCACATTCTGCATTCCACTGTGTATTCTCCCAACCTTCTAAATCATTTTTTAAATTTGCATATATTAAAGTTTACTCTTTGTGCTGTAAATTTCCTTGGGTTTTGACTAATGCATAGTATCATGTGTCCACCACTACAGTATCATACAGAATAATTTCACTGCCCTAAAAAATATCCCTGTACTTCACCTATGTAACACTCTTTGTCTCTAAATACCTGGCAACCACTGATTTTTTAAAATCATCTTTATGGTTTTGCCTTTTCCAGAATGTTTTACAAGTTTTGATTATTTATTCTTTCCAGATTAGCTTCTTTTTTTACTTAGCAGTATGTATTTACAATTCATCCATGTTTTTTTTATAGCTTGGTAGCACATTTCTTTTTATCACTAAATAACATTACATTGTTTAGATTTAGCATAGTTGTTTATCCACATCTATTGAAGGAGATCTTGGTTGCTTCTGGTTTTTGACAATTATGGGTAAAGCTATAAATATATATATGTAGGTTATTTTTTTCAAGATTTTTTCTTTATCTTTGATTTTCTGTAGTTTGAAAATACTATGCTTATGTGTAGTCTTTTGGAGTTTGTTATGCTTGATGTCTCTGAATTCCCTGGATCTGTGATTTGGTGTCTGACATTAACTTGGGGAAATTCTCAGTCAGTATTGTTTCAAATATTTCTTCTATTTCTTTCTTTCTTTTTCTTTCTTTCTTTCTTTCTTTCTTTCTTTCTTTCTTTCTTTCTTTCTTTCTTTTTTCTTTCTTTCTTTCTTTCTTTCTTTCTTTCTTTCTTTCTTTCTTTCTTTCTATCTTTCTTTCTTTCTTCTTCTCTTTCTGGTATTCTCATGCATGTATGTTACACCTTTTGTAGTTGTTTCATAGGTCTTGGATATTCTGTTCTGTTCCCTATTTTTTTTTTGTCTGTGTTCTTTTTGCTTTTCAGTTTTGAAGGTTTATATTGAGATCCTCAAGCTTAGAGATTCTTTCCTCAGCTGTGTTCAATCTACTAATAAGTCCATCAAAGGCGTTCTTCATATCTCTTACAGTGTTTTTGTTCTCTAGTGTTTTCCATCTCTGCTTACGTTGCCCATCTGTTCTTGCATGCTGCCTGATCTAGCCATTAGAGCCCTTTGAGTATTAATAATAGTTCTTTTAGAATCCTAGTCTGATAATTCTCACATTCCTGCCATGTCTGGTTTTAATGCCCCCTCTGTCTCTTCAAATTGTGTGTGTGTGTGTGTTTTGCCTTTTAGTATACCTTGTAATTTTTTCTTGATAGCTGGACATGAACAAGGAACTGCTGTAAATAGGCCTTTACTAATGTGGTGGTAAGGTATGGGGAAGGTAAATTGTTCTATAGTCCTATAATTAGATCTCAGTTTTTAGTGAGCCTATGCCTCTGGACAGTGCACTTCACACAGTTTCTGTTTTTTCTCTCCCCTTAGGTAAATGAGGATGGCTACTGCTGATTAGTGTTGTGTATTTCCCTCCTACCAGGTGAGTTAGGCTCTGATAATACCCCAGCCAGTTAGGCTCTGGTTAATTAGTTTCTCCTGAGGACTGGCCTTGTTAAGAAGAAAAGAGTGCTTTGGCATATTTCAAAATGGTTCCTTTTTGCCTTTTGCTGCTGGAAGTATGAGGGGAATTTTCTCTACTACTTACTGTGAGAATCTGGTTGAGCTCTAGAGGTAAAACTCACAAAAGCACAGGAATCATGCCTCCCCACCCCCCATGAATGCATCTCCCTGTAGTCTTTAACTGTCAGAGTTGTTCACACTGAGCATAGAGCACTTCATCAATTACAGTTCAGTTTTTCCTACTGCAGCACTGGTTCTGGTTTTAGGTCTCTGTTCAGGTAAGCCATGACTCCCTGTATCTGCCTGTCTGACTTGGCAGTTTGGGGGACAGTGGTTTGCCCTGTGTCCTCCTCTCTTTTATGGATCTAAGAACTGTTGAGTTTCCAGTTGTTTGCTGTTTAGCTTTTTACTTGTTGTTAGAACAGAGTGGTGACTTCCAAATTCCTTATACTTAGAACAGAAACCTGAAGTCTGTAGGTTTTTTGTGAATAGAAGTTTTCAAATAAATTGGGTAAATAGCATATGACTGCTGGATTGTATAGTAAGAGTATGTTTAGCTTTGTAAGAAATTGTCAAACTGCGGGGGAGGAGGTGCCTAGATGTCTCAGTTGGTTAAGCAACTGCCTTTAGCTTAGGTCATGATCCTGGAGTTCCAGGATGAAGTCCTGCATCAGTCTCCCAGGTCAGCAGGGAGTCTGCTTCTCCTTTTTTTTTTTTGAGTGCCAGGTGCTGTTCTTTTTTTTTTCTTTTTAATTTTATTATGTTATGTTAGTCACCGTACAATACATCATTGGTTTTTGATGTGGTGATCCACAATCCATTGTTTTCGTATAACACCCATTGGTCCATGCAATACGTGCCCTCCTTAATATCCATCACCAGGCTAACCACTCCCCTTCCCCCCTCCCCTCTAAAACCCTGTTTGTTTCTCAGAGTCCATAGTCTCTCATGGTTCATCTCTCCCTCCGATTTCCCTCCCTTCATTTTTCCCTTTCTTCTCCTAATGTCCTCCATGCTATTCCTTATGTTCCACAAATAAGTGAAACCATATGATAATTGAATTTCTCTGCTTGACTTATTTCACTTAGCATAATCTCCTCCAGTCCCATCCATGTTGATGTAAAAATTGGGTATTCATCCTTTCTTTCTTCTTTTTTTTTAAAGATTTTATTTAATTATTTGACAGAAAGAGACACAGTGAGAGAGGGAACACAAGCAGGGGGAGTGGGTGAGGGAGAAGCAGGCTTCCTGCCGAGCAGGGAGCCCGATGTGGGGCTCGATCCCAGGACCCTGGGATCATGACCCGAGCCGAAGGCAGACACTTAACGACTGAGGCACCCAGGCGCCCCAGGTATTCATCCTTTCTGATGGCTGAGTAATATTCCATTGTGTATATGGACCACATCTTCTTTATCCATTCATCTGTTGAAGGGCATCTCGGCTCTTTCCACAGTTTGGCTATTGTGGACATTGCTGTTATGAACATTGGGGTGCATACAGCCCTTCTTTTCACTACATCTGTGTCTTTGGGGTAAATACCCAGTAGTGCAATTGCTGGGTCATAGGGTAGCTCTATTTTTAAATTTTTGAGGAACCTCCACACTGTTTTCCAAAGTGGCTGTACCAACTTGCATTCCCACCAACAGTGTAAGAGGGTCCCCTTTCTCCACAACCTCTCCAACATTTGTTGTTTCTCTCTCTGTCCATTTTTGCCATTCTAACTTGTGTAAGGTGGTATCTCAATGTGGTTTTGATTTGAAATTCCCTGATGGCTAATGATGATGAACATTTTTTCATGTGTCTGTTAGCCATTTGTATGTCTTCTTCAGAGAAGTGTCTTTTCATATCTTCTGCCCACTTTTTGACTTGATTATTTGTTTTTTGGGTGTTGAGTTTGAGAAGTTCTTTATAGATCTTGGATACCAGCCCTTTATCTGTAGTGTCATTTGCAGATATCTTCTCCCATTCTGTGGGTTGCCTCTTTGTTTTGTTGGCTGTTTCCTTTGCTATGCAGAAGCTTTTTATCTTGATGAAGTCCCAAAAGTTCATTTTTGCTTTTGTTTCACTAGCTTTTGGAGATGTATCTTGAAAGAAGTTGCTGTGGGCGATGTCAAAGAGGTTACTGCCTATGTTGTCCTCTAGGATTTTGATGGATTCCTGTCTCACATTGAGGTCGTTCATCCACTTTGAGTTTATCTTTGTGAATGGTGTTAGAGAATGGTCGAGTTTCATTCTTCTGCATGTGGCGAGAGTGGGCTGCAAATTTTCCCAGCACCAGTTATTGAAGAGACTGTCCTTTTTCCATTGCATATTTTTTCCTGCTTTGTCAAAGATTATTTGACCATAGAGTTGAGGGTCCATTTCTGGGTTCTCTATTCTGTTCCATTGGTCTATATGTCTGTTTTTGTGCCAGTACCATGCTGTCTTGGTGATCACAGCTTTGTAATATAGCTTGAAATTGGGCAACGTGATGCCCCCAGCTTTGTTTTTCTTTTTCAACATTTCCTTGACGATTTGGGGCCTTTTCTGATTCCATACGAATTTTAGGATTGTTTGTTCCAGCACTTTGAAAAATGTCATTGGAATTTTGATTGGGATGGCATTGAAGGTATAGATTGCTCTGGGCAGCATAGACATTTTAAAAATATTTATTCTTCTGATCCATGAGCATGGAATGTTTTTCCATCTTTTTGTGTCTTCTTCAATTTCTTTCATGAGTGTTCTGTAGTTCCTAGAGTATAGATCCTTTACCTCTTTGATGAGGTTTATTCTGAGGTATCTTATGGTTTTTGGTGCTATTGTAAATGGAATTGTTTCTCTACTTTCTCTTTCTACAGTTGCGTTGTTAGTGTATAAGAAAGCAACTGATTTCTGTGCATTGATTTTGTATCCTGCCACATTACTGAATTGCTGTATGAGTTCTAGTAATTTGGGGGTGGAGTCGTTTGGGTTTTCCACATAAAGTATCATGTTGTCTGTGAAAAGAGAGAGTTTGACTTCTTCTTTGCCAATTTGAATACCTTTTATTTCTTTTTGTTGTCTGATTGCTGTTGCTAGGACTTCTAGTACTATGTTGAACAATAGTGGCGAGAGTGGGCATCCTTGATGTGTTCTTGATCTTAAGGGAAAGGCTCTCAGCTTTTCCCCATTGAGGATGATATTCGCTGTGGGTTTTTCATAGATGGATTTTATGAACTTGAGGAATGTTCCCTCTATCCGTATACTCGGAAGAGTTTTAATCAGGAAAGGATGTTGTATTTTGTCGAATGCTTTTTCTGCATCAATTGAGAGGACCATATGGTTCTTCTCCCTCCTCTTATTAATGTGTTCTATCACATTGATTGATTTGCGAATATTGAACCACCCTTGCATCCCAGGGATAAATCCCACTTGGTCGTGGTGGATGATCCTTTTAATGTATTGTTGGATCCTACTAGCTAGGATTTTGTTGAGGATTTTGGAATCCATATTCATCAGGGATATCGGTCTGAAATTCTCCTTTTTGATGAGGTCTTTGCCTGGTTTAGGGATTAAGGTAATGCTAGCCTCATGGAATGCATTTGGAAGTTTTCCTTCTGTTTCTGTTTTTTGAAACAACTTCAGTAGAATAGGTATTATTTCTTCTTTGAATGTTTGGTAGAATTCCCCATGGAATCCATCAGGCCCTGGACTCTTGTTTTTTGGGAGGTTTTTGATCACTGCTTCAATCTCGTTACTGGTTATTGGCCTATTCAGGTTGTCAATTTCTTCCTGTTTCAGTCTTGGCAGCTTATAGGTTTCCAGGAAGGCCTCCATTTCATCCAGATTGCTCAGTTAATTGGCATATAGTTGTTGATAATAATTTCTAATAATTGTTTCTATTTCCTTGGTGTTAATCGTCATCTCTCCTCTCTCATTCATAATTTTATTAATTTGGGTCCTTTCTCTTTTCTTTTGGATAAGTCTGGCCAGTGGTTTATCAATCTTATTAATTCTTTCAAAGAACCAACTTCTAGTTTTGTTGATCTGATCTACTGTGTTTCTGGTTTCTAATTCATTGATTTCTGCTCTAATTTTAATTATTTCTCTTCTATTGCATGGCTTAGGCATCGTTTGTTGCTTTTTCTCTAGTTTTTAAGTTGTAGAGTTAGTTGGTGAATTCGAGATTTTTCTATTTTTTTGAGTGAGGCTTGGATGGCTATGTATTTCCCCCTTAGGACCACCTTTGCAGTATCTCATAGGTTTGGACCGATGTGTTTTCATTCTCATTGATTTCCATGAATCGTTTAAGTTCTTCTTTGATTTCCTGGTTGACCCAAACATTCTTGAGCAGAGTAGTCTTTAGCTTCCAAGTGTTTGAATTTCTGCCAAATTTTTTCTTGTGACTGAGTTCCAGTTTTAAAGATTGTGGTCTGAGAATATGCAGGGAATAATCTCAATCTTTTAGTATCGGTTGAGACCTGATTTGTGACCCAGTATGTGGTCTATTCTGGAGAAAGTTCCATGTGCACTCGAGAAGAATGAGTATTCTGTTGTGTTAGGGTGGAATGTTCTGTAAATATCTTTGAGGTCCATATGGTCCAATGTATCATTCAAAGCTTTTGTTTCCTTGTTGATTTTCTGCTTAGATGATCTGTCCATTGCTGAGAGTGGAGTATAGAGGTCTCCTACAATTAACTTATTGTTATCAATATGACTCTTTATTTTGGTTAACAGTTAGCTTATGTAGATGGCTGCTCCCATGTTGGGGGCATAGATATTTACAATTGTTAGATCTTCTTGTTCGATAGACACTTTAAGAATGATATAGTGTCCTTCTATGTCTCTAATTACAGACTTTAGTTTAAAATCTAATTTGTCTGATATAAGAATTGCTACCCCAGCTTTCTTTTGAGGTCTGCTGGCATGGAAGATGGATCTCTATCCCTTCACTTTCAGTCTGAAATTTGAACTTTAGGTTCAAAATGAGTCTCTTGTAGACAGCATATGGATGGGTCCTGTTTTTTAATCCAATCTGCAACCCTGTGCCGTTTTATGGGAGTGTTTAGGCCCTTCACGTTGAGAGTGATTATTGAAAGATATGAATTAATTGTCATCATGTTGCCTATGAAGACGTTGTTTTTATAGATTGTCCCTGTAAATTTCTGTTGTATATCACTCTTGGGATCTTTCTCCTTTTATAGAACCCACCCTCAATATTTCTTGCAGGGCCGGCTTCATGGTTACATATTCTTTCAGTTTCTGCCGGTCATGGAAGCTCTGCATCTCTCTATCCATTTTAAATGACAGCCTTGCCAGATAAAGTATTCTTGGCTGCATGTTCTTCTCATTTAGTACCCTGAATATGTCTTGCCAGCCCTTTCTGGCTTGCCTGGTCTCTGTGGATAGGTCTGATGTTATTCTGATGTTCCTCCCTCTGTACGTAAGGAATCTCTTCCCCCTAACTGCCTGTAAGATGGTTTCCTTGGTTCTAAGATTTGCAAGTTTTACTATTACATGCCGGGGTGTTGGCCTGTTTTCCTTGATCTTGGGAGGGGTCCTCTCTGCCTCTAGGACGTGAATGTTTGTTTCATTCCCCAGATTAGGGAAGTTCTCAGCTACGATTTGCTCAAATACATCTTCTAGTCCTCTCTCTCTCCACTCCCTCCAGGATATCAATTCTGACATTGGAACGCTTCATGGTGTCACTTATTTCTCTGATTCTATTTTCATGGATTCTGAGTTGTTTTTCCCTGGCTTCCTCTTTTCCCTTTTTATCTATTATAGTGTCCTATATTCACTTATTCATTCTTCTGCCTCACTTACCCTAGCTGTTAGATTATCTAGATTGGATTGGATCTTATTGATAGCATTTTTAAGTTCTGCCAATTCACCTTTCATTTCTGCCCTTAGAGACTCTGTGTTCTCGTTAATTGATTTCTCCATTCTAGCCATTGTCTTCACAATTGCTAGCCTGAATTCCATCTCCGACATCTTGGTTATATCTGCATCCATTTGTAAATCTGCAGCATAAGGCATAATCTCTGAGTCTTTTCTATTTTGGGGGCTCCTCCTCCTAGTCATTCTGTTGATGGGTGTTTGAGGGAATGTATAGAGTCCAAATTATTGACCAGAAGCCAAGCAAGATGCACCTGTTTTCTTGGGACCTTAGGGTTGCTGGCCTCTTGTTTCCCCAGCCTGTCTTCTGGGAGAGGGGCCTGCCGTGCTGTTACTCAGGCAACCCTGTTTGGGCGGAGTTGCCCTGCCCCCCTGTGGCGGGGGATGGGCTCAGTGGGAATCAGTTTTTGGGGGCTTTTGTTCTCTGGCGGCTTTCCACATCTCTTCCGCGAGTCAGAGCAGAAGAGACCATTTCCTACCCTCTGCCTCAGAGCAGAGAGACTGCAGTCTGTTCTTCAGTGAGCTCTCCAGGCCACAGTGTCTCCTTTTCTGTCTGTGCTGCTATAAACTGCAGCAGCCGGGGTTGTGCACCCCTCCACAGTGCCCCCAGTCCTGCCTCCAGGTCGGGGCATGTCTCTGCCTTTTGTGCTTCTAAAGCCGCCAGCCACTCCCAGTTTACTACACGACCCCGCCGCTCCAGGTTTCCATCCCTGGGGCTGCCCTAAAGTCCTTTCCCCACCGCTAACTGATCTGCGAGTCTGTGCCCTGTCCCCAGCGCGTGAGGCTGTCACTCCCCAGCGGTGTAGGATCCCCACGGCCAGGCACCCTCCCGCTGCCATTTGTCCTCCCATATCTGCCCGCAGAATCATGGCTCCCCGCTTCATACCTCAAAACCAACTGCCTGCGATACTTTGTTTGTAGAGATCCAGATCTTCTTACATCTCAGGCTGGTTTCGTGGGTGCTCAGAGTGGTCTGGTAGATATCCAGCTCAATTCCAGGGACCAGTTGAAATAGGGTCCCCTACTCCTCCGCCATCTTTCCTTCTCCCTCTGCTTCTCTTTCTGACCCTCTCCCCCTCAGCACTCTCTCAGATAAATAAACAAAATCTTTAAAAAAAAAAAGAAATTGTTAAACTGTCTTCCAAAGCGTCTAAACCACTTTTTTGTGTGGGTGTTGTGGCTAAACCATTTTGCATTCTCACCATCATAAATGAAAGTTTCTGTTGCTTTGCATCCATGCCAGTAATTGGCATTATTAAATTTTTGGATTTTAGCCATGCTAATGGTTGTGTAGTGGTATCTATTTGTTGTTTTAATTTGCAGTTCCCTAATGACAAATGATTTTGAGCCTATTTTCATATGTTTATTTTCCCTCTATATGTCATCTTTAGTGAGGTGTCCAGATATTTTGCCCATTAAAAAGTTATTTTTATTGTTGAGTTTTAAAATTTTTTCTATAATTTGGATACAAAACTTTTATCAGATATGTAGTTTCCAAATAATTTATCCCAGTCTATGGCTGGTCTTTCTATTCCCTTACACATTTCTTTCACTGCAGAGAAAATTTTAATTTTAATAAAAGTTCAACTTCCCAAGTTTTTCTTTCACAGAATGTGCCTTTGGTATTAATATGAAAACATCACCAAATTCAATGTCACATAGATTTTTTGCTTACTTTACATTTGTAGTGGTATATTTCAGTATTTTCTGGTTTGCAAACTTTCTTTTTAACCATTGTAATTCAGTAAAAGCTCCAAAACCCGAAGATTTTTAGTCTCCTAATTATTTAATCTTCAATTATTGATTTAAAAATATATTTATTTGAGAGAGTGGGAGAGTGAGAGAAAGAGTGTGTGAGCTTGTAGAAGCAGGAGGGGCAGAAGGAGAGAGAATCTCAAGCAGACTCTGCGCTGAGTATGGAGCCCAACGCAGGGTTCAATCTCATGACCCTGAGATCACAACCTGAGCTGAAACCAAGAGTCGGATGCTTAACCCACTGTGCCAAACAGGCACCCCCAAGTACTGATTTTTAAGTTACTCTGAACAAGATGTAATCTAAATGTAAAGCACTTTCTAACAAAAAGTTCCATGTTTTTAAAAGACACTTAGGTTGTTTTACAAAGGTTTTCTTCAGGGGCACCTGGATGGCTCAGTCGGTTAAGTATCTGACTCTTGATTTCCACTCAGGTCATGTTCTCAGGGTTGTGAGATCAAGCCCTGTGTTGGGCTCTGTGCTCAGTGGGGTGTCTGCTTGAGATTCTCTTTCTCCCTCTCCCTCTACCCCTCTGTCCCCCTGTGTTCTCTCTCTAGAATAAATAAATCTTTAAAAAAAAAGTTTTCTTCAAAGACTTAAATATTTGAAGGGAGGTACCAAAGAGAAAATTTACACTGCCTTGTGGAAGTTCTTTTTTTTTTTTTTTTTGGCTCTTGTTTTATTTTCACTTTAGCTTTGTTGCAAAATTCTGTAGTCAGTTGCATACATAAAATATTTATAATTATTTTTGTAAAATTTTAAGACCTCTGCTTATTTTTTAACTGCTTAGATTCCATTATGAATTATGTGTGCACCACAGTCAGTTCTAAGTATATGCCTGTATCATATATTTTCAATTTAGTAAGAACATTGTCCTTATCATGATAATATATTCTTTTTTTTTTTTTTAATATTTTATTTATTTATTTGAGACAGAATGAGAGAGACAGAGAGCACATGAGAGGGGGGAGGGTCAGAGGCAGAAGCAGGCTCCCTGCCGAGCAGGGAGCCCGATGCGGGACTCGATCCTGGGACTCCAGGATCATGACCTGAGCCGAAGGCAATCGCTTAACCAACTGAGCCACCCAGGCGCCCATGATAATATATTCTACTCCATCAAAATTTGTATATATACATTTTTACTGGAAAAATACTTTTTTCTCAATAGCATTCATGATAATGTCAGATGTTTCATCTTAAATAGTATAAATTTTTAAGTGTCACTTTGATTCCATAAGTTGTGTGAAAAAATCAAACCATTATTAGAATTAACTCATTTTGTATTTGAAGGATCTGATAGCACAGATATGAAACTGGCATAATTAACTGTTTATGATGTTTTGCTTTTGCTTATACAGTTGGCATGTTAACAGCTATCACTTCATTTTTTTATACGAGAAAATTAGCTGAATAGAGAAGGACTGTCATTTGATCTAAATGAAAAGTCATGCTTCACAGAATAAGTGATGCACTTTCTTTTTTTCATTTAAATTCAATTAGCCAACATATAGTACATCATTAGTTTCAGATGTAGTGTTCAAATATGTGATGCACCTTCTGTAGCTGCACAATTTGTCATATCTAGACACAGTCTTGTTAATATAAATATCAATAGTTAAAAATAGATATTGGCATTTCTTGAGCAGATTTCTGATACTGATTTTAAATACAACTAATGATATCTCTGTAATCCTTCTGGCATGGAGGATAGTAAGCATTTTGAGTGAGTTGTACATTTATTATAACTTTTTTGAGAGAAATTTAACATGAATTTTGATTAAATAAGCACTTTTTTTTTTTTAGGTCATTGCTGCTGAAAGAATATGTAAAATAAAGAAGCATTACCAAATGATAAGCTAAATAGTTGTAGATTTATATCATATAATAAACAACTAAACTGTAGCATATTGCATTCAGGCTAATGTCTATCTACAGAAGAACTGCTCCGCTTTTATTTCTTCCATATATTTCATATATATCTAGCCTGTAAGTTCTCATGTTTCACCCTGATCTTTTTTTCTGTTCCTCAAATTAGTGGTCTGGTAGCTTCTTTCATCTTGCAGACCCTGACATGAATCATGTACAACTAGCCATTATGCCAATTGACTCACAGGGTAGAGGCACAGAATATTTTTCCTGCTACCCACCTGAGACTTGGAAGAGATGACTGCCCTAATCATTTGTGTTGACAGACACTTGGTTTCATAGGCAAGGGTCTGTTAGCTCTCTTGGAGGGTAGCATTTGTTATATTGTGTCTGGAAAATCTCAGTGAAGGAAGGCAGTTTATTGTTGATTATCTTTCAAATTTAACTATACCCAATTAACTACTACAGATTTAACTCACCTATTAAGGTGAGAACTCTACTGTACATGAATCTCTCAGTTCCTAAATAAAGCCATGTCAGAAACTGGAAGGTCCAAGTAGAGTTCTGCCAAACCCAACCATCTTATTTTAATGCAACTATTAAGAACAAAACTTCATTAAATATGCGTAATCAAGGAAATTGCTAAACTGGACAGGAATAATACTGAGAAAAAACTCTATAAATTCAGACTATGCTGGGCAAACAAGAATATATGGTCACCTTATTATCCCAGAATCTCCAAAACATCCTTCTATCTTTTGGTGATGTTCTTCATTTCCTAACTTCTTCTCCTCAGGGGCAGTTACTTTACATTTACTGTTTTTATTTTATGCTTGGCATTTATTTCTGTATTTTTCAATATATGCAAACTATTCTCTTGATTCTTTACTTTTTAGGCAATATCTATTGACTTCTTCTTCAAATAAATGAAGATTCCTTCTCCTTATCCTTTTTCTACTCCCCAATAGAATATCACAATTTGAGGGGTTAAATCTATTTTTGGTGTTTTCATTATTATGGAAACATGTGTGTGGATATTTGTCACTGCCAAGCCCAAGTATTTTAACATGAATACAGTTTGTCATTAGATCTTTCCCCTTTGGAAATGACAATTGCCTTATTTTTTCCCCATTTACCTAGTTTTATTTAAGTCAAAAGCTGTGTCTTTCTATACTCTCTAACAGCTCTGTAAAATATTTATGAATATAATTTTCAAAGCAGTCAAACTTCTAAGGTAATCTGCCAGTAACTGCAGTACTACTTATTTTTTTATTTTTTACTAAAAGTTTTTTTTTCTGGAACCTTACATTTTCTGTTCCATGATAGCTGTAGTGTGGGCTTTCTGCATATCTCTTATCTTGGGACTTACTTTTGACAAGTTCATACAAATTCCTTTCACCTCTTTCTGCTGTTGGATCCTTTTTAAGATCCTATGTCTTCTTTCCTGCTTTATTCATTTTAGTGTAATATATCCTTTAGTAGCTTAAGAAAATCTACCTGAGAAGTTATATTTTTTAGACACTTGGTTTTATCTGTGAGTTGTGAACACATTGCTCTATTTTTTTTTTTTTTTTAGCATCCAGTATTGCTGCTGGGAAATCCAATGTCATTCATATTCCTGGATTGGTGGAAATTATAAACATTTTAGCTACTATTCAACATGTGCGTGTTGATATGTGTGTAGTCTAGGCACTTCCTGGTAGTGTTAATAATGAAAGAAAGAAAGAAAGAAAGAAAGAAAGAAAGAAAGAAAGAAAGAA
>NW_023270454.1:41507188-41560783 GCF_011800145.1 Mirounga leonina
GAAAGAAAGAAAGAAAGAAAGAAAGAAAGAAAGAAAGAAAGAAAGAAAGAGAAAGAAACAAGCAAACAAACAAACTAGTTCTTGTGTTCTTATCATAGCCAGTAGTGTTTTTTTATCAAGAGACTCAATGGTATATAAAAATGCCATCTTTATAGGAATCAGATGTGTTTTTAACTAAAGTGCCCTGGAATATACCTAATACACTAAAATTATCAAATGGAGATTCCATTTCGTGATTATTGTACTTAACATTTTATAGAAAGAATCTCATGATTTCATTGTCTGTTTTTATGCTGAGTTTAATTAGAATCTTTTCCAAGTAGGACATACAACAAGCAATGATCATCAAAAAATAACACTGTGTCAAATTTGTAATTATACGATCTAAGTTCAGAACAAAAGTAAAATTATTAGAGATGACAAAATACTAATAAAATCTTGCAAAATTTGGTATTTGGTATTTTTTTGCAAGTGGTATTGCAAAAGCAAGAGTGAGTTGTATTTAAATCATTTTTAAAACAATGAAAAGTGCATTACACAGAGAGGCTCATAGGTAAAAGAAAAAATGAAAGGAAATGAACATTTTGTCCTCACATTTGGATTGCAGAGTTAAGAATTCCATGTGCTTTCAAATTATTAATATTAAATTCAATATTGTTTCAAAGAGCCTCAATAAAAAAATTTTGCAGTGACAAGACCAGTTAGAGCACAGTTCTCCACAACTTGAGCTGGAAAATAATATGTCCCCAAATACCTGCTTTTGACAAATTTAATTTCAATAACATTACAAGAATATCTGAATACTTATTAGTGTCTTGTTTAAGATAACTTACCTTCACAAAATAGAATTTTCTCTTAAATATTTAAAAAATTAAAATGTAGGTATTCTGTCCAAGGTTTTGAAATAATGTAGTATTTTATTTGTATATTAAAGCCAAGAACTGAATATTGCAAATACATAAAAGAATGAGTTATCATTTCTTTGGGTGTCATAACTTCAGATTTTAGACTTCTGTCCATTTAATATTTCAAACATGGCACCAATTTGTGAAATTTTTGGGTGGGTATTGAATATATTAGCTTTTTATTATTATTATGTTTAGTTAGCCAACAAATAGTACATCATTAATTTTTGATGTAGTGTTCAACGATTCATTAGTTGTGTATAACACCCAGCGCTCATCACAATACATGCCCTCCTTAATACCCATCATCCAGTTACCCCATCCCCCCACCCCTCCCTTCTATAACCCTCAGTTTGTTTCCTGGAGTCCAGAGTCTCTCATGGTTTTTCTCCCTCTCTGATTTCTTCCCATTCAGTTTTCCTTCCCTTCCCCTATGGTCCTCCATGCTATACCTTATGTTCATATGAGTGAAACCATATGATGATTGTCTTTCTCTGCTTGACTTATTTCACTTAGCATAATCCCCTCCAGTTCCATTCATGTTGATGCAAATGGTAGGTATTCATTCTTTCTGATGGCTGAGTAATATTCCATGGTATATATGAACCACATCTTCTTTATCCATTCATCTGTTGAAGGGCATCTCGATGCCTTCCACAGTTTGGCTATTGTGGACATTGCTGCTATGAACATTGGGGTGCATGTGCCCCTTCTTTTCACTACATCTGTATCTTTGGGGTAAATACCTGTAGTGCAATTGCTGGGTCATAGGGTAGCTTTTTAATGTCTTGAGGAACCTACATACTATTTTCCAGAGTGGCTGTACCAGCTTGCATTCCCACCAACAGTGTAAGAGGGTTCCCCTTTCTTCACATCCTCGCCAACATTTGTTGTGTCCTGTTTTGTTAATTCTTGCCATTCTAACTGCTGTAAGGTGGTATCTCATTGTCATTTTGATTTGTATTTCCCTGATGGCTAGTGATGTGGAGCATTTTTTCATGTGTCTGTTAGCCATTTGTATGTCTTCTTTGGAGAAGTGTCTGTTCATGTCTTCTGCCAATTTCTTGACTGGATTATTTGGTTTTTTGGGTGTTGAATTTGATAAGTTCTTTATAGATCTTGGATACCAGCCCTTTATCTGTAGTGTCATTTGCAAATATCTTCTCCCATTCCGTGGATTGCCTTTTTATTTTGTTGACTGTTTCCTTTGCTGTGCAAAAGTTTTTATCTTAATGAAATCCCAAAAGTTCATTTTTACTTTTGTTTCCCTTGCCTTTAGAGACGTGTTTTGAAAGAAGTTTCTGGGACCGATGTCAAAGTGGTTACTGCCTGTGTTCTCCTCTAGGATTTTGATGGATTCCTGTCTCACATTGAGGTCTTTCATCCATTTTGAGTTTATCTTTGTATGTGGTGTAAGAGAATGGTCGAGTTTCATTCTTCTGCATGTGGCTGTCCAATTTCCCCAGCACCATTTGTTGAAGAGACTGTCTTTTTTTCCATTGGATATTCTTTCCTGATTTGTTGAAGATTAATTTATCATAGATATGATATTGAGGGTCCATTTCTGGGCTCTCTATTCTGTTCCATTGATCTATGTGTCTGTTTCTGTGCCAATACCATGCTGTCTTGATGACCACAGCTTTGTAATATAGCTTGAAGTAAGGCATTGTGATGCCCCCAGCTTTGGTTTTCTTTTTCAACATTCCCCTGGCAGTTAGGGGTCTTTTCTGGTTCCATACAAATTTTAGGATTATTTGTTCCAGCTCTGTGAAAAATGTCAGTGGCATTTTCATAGGGATTACATTGAAAGTGTAGATTGCTCTGGGTAGCATAGACACTTTCACAATGTTTATTCTTTCAATCCATGAACATGGAATGTTTTTCCATCTCTTTGTGTCTTCCTCAATTTCTTTCATAAGTGTTCTGTAGTTTCTAGAGTATAGGTCATTTACTGCTTTGGTTAGGTTTATTCCTAGGTATCTTATGGTTTTTGGTGCTATTGTAAATGGAATCGATTCCTTAATTTCTCTTTCTTCAGTTACATTGTTAGTGTATAGAAATGCAACTAATTTCTGTGCATTGATTTTGTATCCTGCCACGTTGAATTACTGTATGAGTTCTAGTAATTTGGGGGTGAAGTCTTTTGGGTTTTCCACATAAAGTATCATGTCATCTGTGAAGAGAGAGAATTTGACTTCTTCTTTGCCAATTTGAGTGTCTTTTATTTCTTTTTGTTTTCTGATTGCTGTGGCTAGGACTTCTAGTACTATGTTGAACAACAGTGGTGAGAGTGGGCATCCCTGCCATGTTCCTTACTTTAGGGGAAAACTCTCAGTTTTTCCTCATTGAGAATGATATTTGCTATGGGCTTTTCATAGATGGCTTTTATGATATTGAGGTATGTTCCCTCTATTCCTATACATTGAAGAGTTTTAATCAGGAAAGGATGCTGTATTTTGTCAAATGTCTTTTCTGCATCAATTGAGTGGATCATATGGTTCTTGTCTTTTCTTTTATTAATGTGCTCTATCAGGTTGATTGATTTGCGAATGTTGAACCACCCTTGCATCCCAGGAATAAATCCCACCTGGTTGTGGTGAATAATCCTTCTAATGTACTGTTGGATCCTATTGGCTAGGATCTTGTTGAGTATTTTGGCACTCATGTTCATCAGGGATATTGGTCTGTAATTCTCCTTTTTGCTGGGGTCTTTGTCTGGTTTTGCTCTCAGGGTAATGCTGGCCTCATAGAACGAGTTTGGAAGTTTTCCTTCCATTTCTATTTTTTTTTTTGAAACGGCTTCAGTAGAATAGTATTATTTCTTCTTTAAATGTCTAGTAGAATTCCCCTGGGCAGCTATCTGGCCCTGGACTCTTGTTTTTTAAGAGATTTTTTTTTTTTAAGATTTTATTTATTTATTTGACAGAGAGAGACAAGGCGAGAGAGGGAACACAAGCAGGGGTAGTAGGAGAGGGAGAAGCAGGCTTCCTGCCAAGCAGGGAGCCTGATGCAGGGCTTGATCCCAGGACCCTGGGATCATGACCTGAGCCGAAGGCAGACGCTTAACAACTGAGCCACCCAGGTGCCCCATTTTGGGAGATTTTTGATTACTGCTTCAATTTCCTTACTGGTTATTGGTCTGTTCAGATTGTCTATTTCTTCTTGTTTCAGTCTTGGTATCTATAAGTTTCCAGGAGTGCATCCATTTCTTCCAGATTGCTTAATTTGTTGGCATATAGTTGCTGGTAATAATTTTTAATAATTGTTTCTATTTCCTTGGTATTAGTCATGATCTCTTCCCTTTCACTCATGATTTTATTGATTTAGGTCCTTTCTGTTTTCTTTTGGGTAAGTCTGGCCAGAGGTTTATCAATCTTATTAATTCTTTCAAAGAACCAGCTTCTAGTTTCATTGATTTGTTCTACTGTTTTTCTGGTTTCTATTTCATTGATTTCTCCTCCAATCTTTATTATTTCTCCTCTCCTGCATGGTTTAGTCTTTATTTGCTGTTCTTTCTCCAGGTCCTTTAGGAATAAGGTTAGCTTGTGCATTTGGGATTTTTTTAATAATTTGAGAGAGGCTTGGATGGCTATATATTTTCCTCTTAAGACCGCCTTGGCAGTATCCCATAGGTTTTGAACCAATGTGTTTTCATTCTCATTAGTTTCAATGAATTGTTTAAGTTCTTTAATTTCCTGGTTGACCCAGTCATTCTTTAGCAGGATGGTCTTTAACTTCCAAGTGTTTGAGTTCCTTCCAAATTTCTTCTTGTGGTTTAGTTCCAGTTTCAAAGCATTGTGGTCTGAAAATATGCAGGGAATAAACTCAATCTTTTGGTATCAGTTGAGACCTGATTTGGACCCAGTATGTGATCTATTCTGGAGAAAGTTCCATGTGCACTCAAGAAGAATGAGTATTCTGTTGTACTAGGATGGAATGTTCTGTATATATCTATGAAGTCCATCTGGTCCAATGTGTCATTCAAAGCTCTTGTTTCTTTGTTGATCTTTTGTTTAGATGACTGTCCTTTGCTGTTAGTGGAATGTTGAGGTTTCCTACTATTAATGTATTATTATCAATATTTTTTTATTTTGGTTATTAATTGGTTTATATAATTGGCTGTTCCCATGTTGGGGGCATAGATATTTACAATTGTTAGATCTTCTTGTTAGATAGACCCTTTAAGTATGATATAGTGTCCCTC
The DNA here is from genome assembly GCF_011800145.1 of Mirounga leonina. Taxonomy (NCBI): domain Eukaryota; kingdom Metazoa; phylum Chordata; class Mammalia; order Carnivora; family Phocidae; genus Mirounga; species Mirounga leonina. The sequence goes on from NW_023270454.1 coordinate 41,512,298, forward strand.
TACATCTCTTACTATGGTCTTTGGTTTAAAATCTAATTTGTCTTGGGCACCTGGGTGGCTCAGATGGTTAAGCGTCTGTCTTCGGTTCAGGTCATGATCCCGGAGTCCTGGGATTGAGTCCCGCATCGGGCTCCCCGCTCTGCGGGAAATCTGCTTCTCCCTCTGCCTCTCTCTCTCTCTCTCATGAATAAGTAAATAAAATCTTAAAAAAAAATAAATTAAAAAAATAAAATCTAATTTGTCTAATATGAGGATTGCTACCTCAGCTTTCTTTTGAGGCCCATTACTATGGTAAATGAATGGTTCTCCATCCCCTCACTTTCAATCTGAAGGTGTCTTTAGGTTCAAAATGAGTCTCTTATAGTCAGCAGATGGATGGGTCCTGCTTTTTTATCCAATCTGAAACCCTGTCTTTTCATGGGAGCATTTAGCCCATTTACATTCAGAGTAACTATTGAAAGATACGAATTTAGTGCCATTGTATTACCTATACAGTCCCTGTTTCTGTGAATTTTCTCTGTTTCTTTCTGGTCTATGTGACTCTTGGGGTCTCACTTCGCTTACAGAATCCCCCTTAATATTTCTTGCAGGGCTGGCTTGGTGGTCACATATTCTCTCAGTTTCTGCCTGTCCTGAAAACTCTTTATCTCTCCATCCATTCTGAATAACAGCGTTGATGGATGAAGTATTCTTGGCTTCATGTTCTTTTCATTTAGTACCCCGAATAAGCCCTTTCTGGCTTGCCAGGTTTCTGTGGACAGGTCTGATATTATTCTGATGTTCCTCCCTCCATATGTAAGTAAGGAACATCCTCTCCCTAGCTATTCTCAGGATAGCTTCCTTGGCTGTAAAATTTGCAAGCTTCACTATAATATGTTGGCATGTTGATCTATTTTTATTGATTTTGGGAGGGGTCTTCTCTGCCTCTTGGACTTGAATGCTTGTTTACTTACCCAGATTAGGGAAGTTCTCAGCTATGATTTGCTCAAATATACCTTCTAGCCCTCTCTCTCCACCCTCTTGGGGATCCCAATAATTCTAATGTTGGAATGTTTCATGGCATCATTAATCTGTCCAATCCTTTTTTTCATGTGTTACTAGCACTCTATTTCTGTTTTCCTCAACTTCCTTCCTTTCCATCAGCTTATCTTCTATATCACTGATTCTCTCTTCTGTCTCATTTCCCCTGGCTATTAGAGTATCCAGTTTAGACTGCATCTCATTCATAGCATTTTTTAGTTTGGCCTGATTAGATCTCATTTCTGCTCTTAGAGATTCTATACTGTCCCTAGTGCTTTTTTCAAGCCTAGCTATTGATTTTATGATTGCTATCCGAATTCTATCTCTGACATCTTCCTTATATCCATATCCATTAGTTCTGTGGCAGAGGTGTCTGTTTCTTTTTTGTTGTTGTTGAGAATTCCTCCTCCTAGTCATTCTGTTGAGGGATGGTTGAGTGAATGAGCTGAGTCCAAAATATCAACCATGACCCAAGCAAGATTCAATCTAGCAAAATCCGGAGTAGTCAAAGGCCACCACTGAAAAACAAAGCCAAAATGAAACACAAGAATAAAATTTAAAAAATAAAATAAAAAAGGGGGGGAGGGTAAGGGGACTATAATCTCAGTGTGGACAGATCAAGGTGTTCCAGTTGTTCCTGGGTGTGTTTTGGTCTGTGTTAGAGGACACTACATCCCCAAACTACAAGGAAAGTAAAACATATATATAAAATCTAATAGAGTGAAAAAAGGACTAAAATAAAGCATATAGCTATAAAAAATATAGGTGTGAAAAAATACAAGTTAAAAAGCGACTCTGAAATATAAGTTGATATAATAAACAACTAATTAAAATGCGGAAAAGGTAAAAAGAAAAAAAAAGAGAAAAAGCATAAGAAAAAAAAAGAAAAGGAGAATTTTATCTGAAAAATAAACAAGTCGTGAGGCCACACCTGGAGCTTAAAATACTATTTTCCCCTGGCATTGGGATTTTACAGTCTTATGGGATCCATAGGATTATCATCCACCTGTTCTTCCAGCCTGTCTTCTGGGGGAGGGGCCTGCCACGCTGTTTCTTAGGTAACCTTGCCTGGGCGGAGTTGCCCCACCCCTGCGCCACGAGGAAACTGGTCCTCTGTGTGGCTTTTGTTCCCTGGAGATTTCTGGGCTTCTTCTGAGGATCAGAACAAAAATGGCCCACCCAAACCTTTGGCCCAGAGCAGAAATCAAAGTCTGCTGTCTTTGATAAACCCTCCAGGACAAACAGCCTCCTCTTCTGTATGCACCACCCAAAACCACAGCCTTCCATGGTGCGTGCCCACAGCAGTTCTCTGAGGTAGTTTCAGGGCCCCCCGGAGTGCCTCTACCCTTTGTGCTTCTAAAACCGTGAGCGGCTGTGGGCTGGCGTGCACACCCGAAGTTCCTAGATCATGTCTGGGTGCCACTCTAATGTCCTTTCAGGGCGACTACCGCTCTGAGTTTTTGCCCAATCACAGCACAGGTTCCAGATTTTTTCAGGCGGTTCAAAGAAAGAGCAGTTATCTACCGAACCGGCTTAAGGTTTATAGGCGATGGGAATGAGAGCCCCTTCCTGGGCTTGCTGACCATAACCTGCTTCCTGGCTCCACTGCTCAGGCCCTCTACCATTTCAGGAACCCCCTTTTGCTCTGTGGTTCCTAGTATCCCGAAACCACAATGCCCTACCTAGAATTCTGCCTTTTCATTTCCAGAGCCCCTTTCAGAGAGGGATGTTCTCTCACTAGAGCAGATTTCTAAGGGTTCCGATTTTGCACTCCAGTGTTATAGCACTTTTCAGGAGCCAGCTTATAGAGGCTCGATCCCCCTTCTGTTCATCTTCCAATATCTCCCCACAGATTCATGACTCCGCATGTTTCCTACCTTGCCAAAAGCAGTTGCTTTTCTGCTTATAGAGATCCAGATACATATTCTTACATCTCAGGCTGATTTCATGGGTGTTCAAAATGGTTTGATAGATATCCAGCTAAATTCGGGGACCAATTGAAACGGAGTCCCCTACTCCTCCACCATCTTGCCTTGAATATTGAAATAATGTAGTATTTTTAAGTGCAGTAATTGGTTTCATAGAGCAAGTGGCATAGAGATGTCTGTGTGTTAGTAAACATCCCATATAGATGCCTAGGTAATGAATATAAATGTGGGTGGAAAATAATGGCTTAACTACATGTATATTATAGTGAGCATATTAAGCATTTCTGTATGCATATTAACCTATCAAGAATTTTGAGAAAAAAATAACTCTTGCTCCTTAAAGTAGCAGAGGACTTAGAATCTGAAGATACCTGAGAAAGAGATTTGAATTTGGTTGTTTTAAGGAAAGGAAGGTAATATGACATTAAGTTATTAAGGGTAAGGGAATAATCATTTAATTCCATAAATGAATGTCATACATGACTGTTAGAATCTCACTACTGAGTGCTACTTCTGGGAAGTATTGGTTAGGTTTTCAAAGAAATAGTACTAGTCTGCTATAACAACTGCTAACATGGACACATAAGATATTTTTTCCCACTTAGCCTTCCACAGTAATCCACTCAATATATTGTACTTTATAAGGAATAATATTGCTGGTTGCGACACTTGCTGGTAGTTAATGAATTTTTTTTTTAAAGATTTTATCTATTTATTTGACAGAGAGAGAGAGTGATCACAAGTAGGCAGACAGGCAGGCAGAGGGAGAGGGAGAAGCAGGCACCCTGCTGAGCACAGAGCCCAATGTGGGGCTCGATCCCAGGACCCTGGGATCATGACCTGAGCCGAAGGCAGATGCTTAACCATCTGAGCCACCCAGGCATCCCAATGAATTTTTTTTTATGCTTTCTTGTTTATGAATGTAATTCCAGTGTAAAAACTCTATTTGTTCATTCATTAAATAGTAGGTCACTAAGAATTAATATTAAGTTCTTTTCAACCAAATGTGTCAAAGTGATTGCAATACTTTTATGCCTGGACTGGGAAATATATTCACTTTATTGAGTCCATGATTTTTTGTATTATGGTGATCAGTTCTGCACCTAATTTCCAAATGAAAACAGACAGATACTTTATCAGAGAACACTCTGCCACATTTAGTTTTTGTATTTTTCTTCAGCTAAGAATATTACAGTATCTCATTTTCTTTTCTTTATTGCTGTTTTGTATGGATTGATTGTTTCAATGTTTTTTCCATAGTAAGAGTCACATCTTTTCCTGTTCACTGTGCTAGATGATTGTCTCATTTAGCATGTATTTGCTAGGTTGACTTCTTGTTTCTGGACTAATTATTTTACTTTATAAGATACACTGGCAAAAAGAACAGACTATTAGTCTAAACATTTACTATAGGTTCTATTATCTTTTCTTTCTATTTCACCAATAATAAATACAACATATACTTAAACAACAGCAATAAAATCTAACTAGAAGTTGTCAGATCACATTGTTTATTTCCATCTTTGGAAAATTTCAAACTATCTCTATGTTAGGACATTTTTTCTTTGTAGTGGAAACTTGTGGGATTGCTTGCCCCATTGACTTACCTTGGAGCACTCCTACGCCTCACTAACTCAGTCTACATGGCTGAAGTGAGAACAGACATGTTAACTGGACTCTTGGCCATGCCTATGCACCATGCTGGCCCGATTGGAAACTCTCTGAAATTAAGCTGTTAAGTTTTGGTCTTATTCTGGCTGGTCTTTTGAATTTCAACACTAGACTTAATTGTTGGTCATGTTTTCTGCCCTATGGATTACAAAAACAGAGAATACCTGGCTATAGAGATAGAAAGAAGATTAGAGCTGATTTCAGATGAATGTGGTAAAAGATGAGGAAAGAGTCATAAAAGCTTTTGAATTACTAGTTCTATTTTTCCTAGGCCCAGCTGCATCTATGTCTTTGAGATACTCTTATATTCTCATGATAAAGTCCCCTTTAAAAATTTATGCTACTCTGGTTTGGGTTTTCTTTCCTTTGTTAATGAAAGAGTTCTAATAAATATATTTCTCAAGACTCCAAATATTTTATATTTATATTGTCTTTTTCTATGCCATTACAAAACAAATCACATAAAAAAAGCAAAATGTAAAAACAAAACCTAAAAACATGATCTCTACCACTCAATAAAGGAAGGTTTTCTAGTCTGTGGTCCTTCTTAGACGATATCAAACATCCCCAAACTCTTGAAATTTGATAACTGGATGTCAGCTAGGTGGTGATTTATCAGTGTTTTCCTGATCTGTCACAGAAACCTTTTTTAACTTTTTAAATATTTTTACATATTTTATTTATTCCTCAAAGATAATATTTATGTATTGAGTTATATTTTCCTTCTGATTTTCTTTATATTTTGGTTATCTTTTTTCAAGGAAAAAACTATTTTTATTACTTATGTTTATGCATGTGACTATGTACATACACACATACGTGTGCATGTATATATATGTCTGTGTATATGTTGTATATATGTATAAATATAAAATGCATATATATACATAGAGTTTTGTCTATATAAAACTTGACCTTTGGTACAATATTTAATTTTCTCCATTTACCCTCATAAAGATAATCATCAAATAAAGTCTTAATTACTTATTTAGTTATTATTTTTTCTCTTCAAATTTTTATTTAAATTCTAGTTAGTTAACATACAGTGCAATATTGGTTTCAGGAGTAGAATTCAGTGATTCATCACTTACATATAAAACCCAGTGCTCGTCATAACAAGTGTCCTCCTTAATACCCATCACCCCTCTAGCCCATCCCCCAACCACCTCCCTCCATCAAACCCTCAGTTTGTTCTCTTTGTCTCTTGTTTGTTTCCCTCTCTCTTTTCTTATCACCCTCCCATATGTTCATTTGTTTGTTTCTTAAATTCCACATATGAGTGCAATCAAATGGTATTTGTCTTTGTCTGATTGACTTATTTCACTCAGCATAATATACTCTAGCTCCATCCACATTGTTGCAAATGGCAATATTTCATTCTTTTTGATGGCTGAGTAATATTGGCTATTGTTGATAATGCTGCTATAAACATCGGGGTTGTTGGTGGAGTCTTTTGGGTTTTCTACATAGAGTATCACATCTGTAAATAGTGAAAGTTTGACTTCTTCTTTGCCTAATCAAAATCTTTACCCACATTAAAAAGTGCATATGAATTAAAATATACAAAAACATTTTAATTTACTGTGCATCTTCACTTTCTTCATAGGTCATAGAACTTTAAACGGCCATACTAACAACTACTTTCATTTTCTGAATTTATTTAGAAAATTCTAATTGAAACAACTATATAAAAATACTTTCCAAAGACTTCCAGGAAATGTAAGACTTCCTTGATTTGTAATTAAAATTAAGTTCGAAGTGATGTCAGCAAGATAGAAAATAGGAAGCCCCACATGCTCCTTTACCCAACTGAGACATCCACTCAACAATACATGGATCAGGTCCCTTTGTGAGAAGTTCAGAAACCAGTGAAGAGGCTCCTGCACTACAGGGGAGTATGAAACAAGCCAGCATCAAAGAGGATAGGAAAATTTGTGGTACCCATTGATCTGAGTTTCCTCTCAGTTTAGCCCAGCTTGATCTAGAGAAAATGCTCAGCTCCTGGATCCTCTCTAGGCAGGGAAAGAGAAGAATGATACATACATCTAAGTTTTCAGACTTTTCCAGGGTCTGCCTGAAGACTGGTTTCCATCTTGTCTGAGTGCTGACAGGAAAGGGTGTTAGGTCTAGGGCACTGAGAATTTGGTAATGATTTGGATTGGCAGGCTTCCAATAGTGCCTCCCCCTAGTTCGGTGCAGAGAACACCCCCTCCTCCTAGCTTCTACTCGGGGAGAAGAGAAAGAGTTGAAGCATGTCTCCAATGTTTGGTTTTGGTGGGATGGTTCACTATCTTTATTTTTCTTTTAGACTTTAAAATTATATCTTTATGTTTCACTGTATGTTCTTTATTTTTATTATGGGAAAAGAACATTAGGAACACTTACCGTGAAATCTACTCTTCAAGTTTTACATGTACAATAAGATGTTAACATAATGTTGACTATAAGGACAATGTTGCTTATCTCTAGAACTTATTACTCTTGCATAACTGAACCTTTATACTCATTGAATAGCAACTCCCATATGGCACCATTGTTGAAGAGCACTTGACCATATATGCCTATACTGTACTCTTTCACAAGATTGTTTTGACCATTTTGAGTCCTTTTCTTTGTGGTTCCATATGATTTTTAGGATTGTTTTTTTCTGTTTCTGCAGAAAATGCCCTTGAAGTTTTGAAAGGGATTGCACTGAATCTGTAGATTGCTTTGAGTATTGTGGACATTTTAAATCTTATAATCCATTAACATGGATGTCTTTCTATTTATGTGTGTTTCCTTTCATTTCTTTCAGCAATGTTTTGTAGTTTTTAATGTATGAATCTTTTGCTTCCTTGGTTAAATTTATTCCTAATTGTTTATTCTTTTTGATACTGTTGTAAATGGGATTGTTTTCTTAATTTCCTTTTCAGACTGTTTGCTGTTAGTATAGAAATGAGCTTTTGTATCAACCTTACTGAATTTGTTTATTATTTCTAACAATTTTTTGGTGGAGTCTTTAGGATTTTCTATATACAGTTGACTCTTGAACAGTGTAGAGGTTAGGGGCACTGACCCCCCATGCAGTCGAAAATCCATGTATAACTTTTGGCTCCCCAAAAGTTTAACTAGTAATATCCTACTGTTGACCAGAAGCCTTACCAATAATATAAACAGGGAATTAATGCAGATTTCATATGCTATGTATATTATATATTGTATTCTTACAATAAAGTAAGCTAGAGAAATGTTATTAAGAAAATCATAAGAAAGAGAACATACATTTACAGTATTTATTGAAAGAAATCTGTGCATAAGTGACTTGTGCAGGTCAAAATTGTGTTGTTCAAGGGAACTGTATAAGATCATGTCAGCTACAGAGACAATTTTTCTTCTTCTTTTGTATGCCTTTTATTTCTTTTTCTTGCCTTATTGCCCTGGATAGAACTTCCAATATTGTGTAGAATAGGAATGGTGAGAATCTTATTCCTGATTCTAGAGGAAAAGCATTCAACCTATTACCATTGAGTATGGTGTTAGCTGTGGGCTTGTGATATATTGTCTTTATTATGTTGAGGTACATTTCTTCTATACCCAAGCCTTTATTCTCAGTGTCCCTCAGTTGTCTAGAGTATGCTAGGTCCTGGCAGTGCTCAGTGACAGGCAAGGTAGAAGCCAGTCCCTTGGGTAGCCCCTGGAAAAGTTGGAATCTTGAATCCAACTCTTTCCTTCTCCAGGAAGGAGCTGGGATTTTTTTTTTTTTCACTCACTTGCTTAGGGCTGAATTATATGTGTGTGTACCTGCAATTCTAACCTGCTGCCTTTGTTCTCAGCAACCCTCAACCTTGAGACCATTGCTCAGATTCAGACAAGGCAGAAACAAGTTTCTCAGGTAGTCTCCAGAAATAGATCTTTGGGTTTATGGTCCAATTCTTTCTTTCCCTTCCTAGAGAGAATCTGGGAGCTAGAGGTTTCCTCCTGATTGTGTGGCACTGTGTCAGGGGGAGGGCTTATAATGAGAGTGAATCATAAATTTACCTACAAGCTTCAATGCATTTGTTCCCATGCTTGCTAGAAGCCTCTCAACTAGTTTCTGGATTTCTCTTAAAGAAAATTGGGCCATGCATTGTTGAATTAGGATGTCAGTGGGGGAAAGGAGAATAGAAGCTTCCTATTCTCTCATATTGTTCACATCATTCCTCTTTACTCTCCCTTAAGCATTTATTAATTTGCTACTGCATGCTGGATGTTGTGCTAAACTCTGAGGTTAGGTTTCATTATGCACACTGCCACTGGTGTTTTGTTCTTATCATTTTGATTTTTTTCCCTTTACTTGTTCTCAGAATAATGATTTATTTCTTTAGCATCCTCAAGTGTTGACCAGTTAGTTCCTTTTTTAAAAATATTGAGAACTTTAACATATTAGATGTTTCAAACTGTTATAGTCAATATTCCTATTAATGTTCCATTTATTCCATTTGTCAACAGTGAACTTGAACGTCTTTCAAGTTGGCTCTTGAATACTTATGACACAATCCTAGTAGTAGTTTTTGATAATGTCTTGTTTTCCGGACAAGATATTTCAAATTCATTTTGTACATTTCTTTCCTAGCTCTGGGATCAAAAATCTCTATTATTCTTGGTGGGGAATATTTAAACACTAATATCTGGATGTCATTTTTTAGGATTTTTCTTTGATGTAACATTCTCTCTTTTTCTTATTCTCATAGTTTAATTGTTCTGGTTATCTATTGCTATGAAACAAACCACTCTAAAGCTTAGTGGCCTAAAGTAACAATTGTTATTCTCTCACAATTTTATGGATTGACTGGACTCATTTGGGCTCTTATTCTTTGGGGTGTCTCATGAGATTGCAGTTACATAACGTTCAGGCTGGAATCATGTGAAGGCTTGAATGGGATGGATGTACAAAATGGTCTCTTTATTCCTCTACCAGTCACCTCAGCTGGGAAGGCTGTAAAAGCTTGGGACTGGCCTGTCATCTATCTCTCTCTTCATGCAGTCTCTCTACAATGACAGACTGAACTTCCTCACCCTCTGTGGGTCTCAGAAGTATCAGACATTTTGCCGGTGGTAGCTGGCTTCCACCAGAATGAGTGTTGTAAAAGACCATGGCGGAAGTTATAAGGTTTCTTCTGGCCTAGCCTCAGAAGTCACACAGAATCCTTTCACCACAGTCTATTTGTTGCCATAGCCAGGCCATATTTAATGTAGAAGGGCACTGGACTTGTCTAAAAGGGATTCATATGGTACACTGTAGGGCCATACTTGGACAAAACCAAGTATGTATACCATCTTTTAATAACATCACTTAGATCTGAAAAGCATACAGTGGGATCATATCAAATGCTTATTTTATTTATCAATTGTTCCTACTGTACTATATTCAAGGTACTATTCTAGGAACTGGAAATAAACATCTTTTTTGCAAAAAAAAGATACACACAGTCACAAACATTCTGACTGGTTTTAGTTTAGTCATGACTACCAACACTAAATTCAATTTGGGGCAGAACTAGAGGAGAGACCTACTGGGAGGCATGTTCATTGTGGGACTATCTATGCACATATACCACACATACCAACTCTGTTAATAATATCACTTAGACCCTGAGAAATATACAGTAACATATCAAATGCTCATTTAGTCATTTAATTTAGAATCAAACTTCCACATCTCCTCCCCCCACTGTTATTTTAGCAAAAGTTGATTGATAGAATTTTTGCAAGATCAGTCTGGCTTCTGTGTTGAGAACAGACTGAAGTAGGGCAAAGACAAAAGCTATTTAAAAACTGTTTGCAAAAAACCCAGCAAGAAGTTGATAGTTTGGACCAGGACTCTATGACATTCTGAAGATCTTCATTCCTCCCATTGAGAGCACTTCAGTCAGATCCCATGGCTTTCTAGTCACTCACAGATAAAAGAACAGCTTTCTTTTGTAGTAATTACTACTATCTTTAGGTTTTCAAATATTCTGTACACCATAACTCTATCTCAAATTTAAAAGTTCTTCCCCCCTCTGACCACTCCCTAGAGCCAAATCCTCAGCATGGCCTGTGGCTGGAGACTAGCAGGGAGAGCCAAGACAAGGTCTGATATTATGCTGTCTGCTGCTGGTTTTCCCGCTCCTTTCCCTCTATCTGTTGCTTTTGGTTCCCACAGGGTTGGGATGGGATGCAGGCAGATTAGAGGAGGTGTGGCAAAAGTCTTGTAACTTAACTATTATTGTCACTGATGTCTTTGTGGACACTAGGCTGCAAGTGTTCATTCTCTGGAACACTGCAGGATTTCTTTGCCATCCTACTAATACACCTGAAGTTTCTAATAGTGGGGTTCTCAGCTGCCACTTTCTAAGACATCCTTAAGACCACAGCACCTACACTAAATGGTGTAATTACCACTCTGCTGTTCTCTCTCCTTGTCCTACTCTTGCCATCTGCTCAAATTAGCTATAGGAAATATGTATCAAATTCTCCCAGGAGCTCTTTTACCTTAATCCACACGCACTAGCCATATATTCCAGGGGCCATATATTCCACATTAAGCATCCAGACAGAGAAAGGGATGCCAATCACCTCTTCTTTCAGGTACTCCTGATCTCTGTGACCAGTTCTCTTGGAGGTTCTCCTCAGTTAGATTGAAATGAGGAAATAGAGGGGAAAACCCATAATATTCTTCTCCCTACACTGACAACTCATATCTCAGATCAATTCTCTATTACAATAACTTTCTTTTGCATTGTTTTCTCTTTAAATCAGCTTGAGGTGGATAGATTGGAGTGAAGGAATCAGATCTGATTTGGATTTCTTTTAATAAGCCTCAGAGTAGATATTTGGCAGTTTCTTGGAGTTCTCTTTAAAGTGGGGTTTCTTTGAATATTTATCCAATATTCCCAGATTACAGAAAAGTCTAATTCAAAATCCCAATTCCTAAGTACTTTATTTCTTGATTTAATTTTTAAAAATGTGTGTTTTCTTATAAAATCTTTTATCATCTGGGGTTATTTTGATTCATAGTCATGTTACATAATCATTTATTAGATTTAATCCATTTTGGCTTTAGCTCTTCACAATTGGCCCCTAAGAGCCATGATACCAGAATTATGAATTTTGTTGAGATAAGAATGTGGACTGAGCCAGGCTGGGTCTGAGTACAGCATTTTATCTCAGTGTGGCTTTTTCATGCTCTACTTGTCAATGGTAACTCTGTAAGTGATGAAATATGTGCGTCTTTGAGAAAATGGCTATTAAGTGAGAGAAAACTTTAGCACAGGTGGAAAAAGCAGCTAAATTGCTAGATAAGGATGTGCTGGGAATCACATGACTTTTTACTGAGGTGTGATTTAGGGGAAAGCTGAACAAATATTTCAATATCATTATGGAGATTATGAACACCTCACAATATAACCAGAGCAAGTGTCAATTCTGTATGCTATTTCATATATACATCTATTTTTTAAAAGTCTCTCTTATGGGGGGGCAGTGCTGGGTGGCTCAATTGGTTAACTGTCTGACTCTTGGCTTTGGCTCAGGTCATGATCTCAGGGTTGTGAGTCTGAGTCCCAGGTTGGGCTCCGTGCTCAGTGGGGAGTCTACTTGAAGATTCTCTCCCTCTGCCCCCTCACCCTCTTTAAAGTAAATAAATAAATCTTTAAAAAAATTCTCTCATGTTTGCTGTTATAATCTCTTGTAGCTGTCTTTATGTGTGCATGCTTTCTTTTTTATTTCTTGGCATTTTTTTCAGAGCTGTATCTATTCCTTTTTCTAAGAATCAAATTTCAGTTTTCTGATTCATAAAGGTCCACACCTTTTCATTAACTCTCCCACTAAACATTTGCTTACCTTACTCATTTAAGTCTCCGTTCAAATGTTACCTCTTCAGAAAATCTTCTGTGACTCTTTTATCTAAAATAGTAACTTTATCCTACCCCATTTCAATCTCTAACCCCCTATCCTACTATATTTTTCTTTATTGTTGCCTTATTTTAAAATTTTTAATTGAAGTGCAATTGATATATAATATTAGTTTCAGTTATACAACGTACTGATTCAATAATTATATACATTACAAAATGTTCATCTTGATAAGTATAGTTTCCATCTTTCACCATATAAAGTTATTATAATATTATTGACTATATTCCCCATACTATATTTTTTATCCTCATGACTTATTTACTTTATAACTGGATGTTTGTACCCCTTAATTTATTTTTCCTTACTATATTTTTCTTTATAGCATTCTCTCTATATAACATTGATATATAATTACTTGTTTATGTGTTTTCTTATTTACATATTTACTTACAGTGCCTGAAATGCACTATGCCTTTGCCAAATATTTGTTAAATAAATGATTGAATAGAGTGAGCAATTTTACTCATCCTATTTTCTTAAGAAATTTGTTTCTTAACAATGTTAAGTTGAATTATAAGCTCATTTATTTCCACTTTTATTTAATAGCCAGAGCATTCAATTAAAAATACTTTATGACTGTGGTTTAGAATTTTCTGTTTATCCTAGAGGTAAAAGAGCAAAGCTTTTTTATATTTCCAAGTGATTTTGGCATTTTTTTTGCTTTTAGTTTTTTGTTGTTAATTACCAGTTTTAATTTGCAATTACAGAATGTGAGCTTTGCAATATGTGTTTCTTGGAATTTATTGAGATTATGAGCTATCACATAATAATTTTTTATAAATGGGGGCGCCTGGGTGGCTCAGTTCGTTAAGCGACTGCCTTTGGCTCAGGTCATGATCCTGGAGTCCCGGGATCGAGTCTCGCATCGGGCTCCCTGCTCGGCGGGGAGTCTGCTTCTCCCTCTGACCCTCCCCCCTCTCATGTGCTTTCTCTCTCTCTCTCTCAAATAAATAAATAAAATCTTAAAAAAAAATAATTTTTTATAAATGTTCTCTGTAGAATAAAGTTTACTTTGTTTAATAAATAAACTTAATTTTACTACTTAAACTCTTATGGGACCTCATTCAGTCTTTTTTCTGTAAAAGAGAGTTGCTTTAAATTCTCATAACAAAAATAATTTTTCCATCAGTATTGTCTTCTACTTCAGCATGTTTTATCTTCATTGTGAATTAAATTACTTGTCAATAAAATGACTGCCTTTTTAATGCTTTATTATATTCAATCTTACTGTGTTTGAAATTAATACTACTATTTGCTTTCCTTTGGTCTGATTTTACCTATTAACAATTTGGTGTCTTAATGTTAGGTATGAATGTTGAAGTTGAATATTCCTAAGTTTTGTCTTACTAGGAGAGTTCAGTTATTTTATTTTTTGTGCAAAAAATAAAGGATGATCTTTATATCTTTATCATCTTTAGGATGATCTTATTTCTGGCATCTTTATTTTTTCATTTTGAATATCTCTTTATTAGATTTTTTTCCCTCTGACTTCTTTTTCTAGTGATTGAAAAGAAAATATCTTGATTAACTTCAAAAAGTTAATTTTAAAAAATTGCTTTAAACCATTTTATCTAATTAAATAGATTTAAGAATAAGAATTTTTATATAGAATTTATGAATTCTATATAAAATTAAAAAATAGTATATTTTTAATATAATTTTTAATATATTTTTATTAATATATTAATTAATTAATTAATATATTAATAAATAATAATTTTTAATATATATTTCCATCCCTTCTTTTTGATCTCCTAATATAATGTAGGGTTATAAGTGTTATTTTGTTCTAGATTTCAGTTTTATGTTTCTCTTTCAAGACTGTTTTGATTTTTGCTTTCCTAAGTGGCAAAGGCAGTTGTTGTTACCAAATTGAATTCCAATGTCTATGATCCTCATCTTTTTTAAAAAATAAACCTCCCCCTATACATGCAAATGCAATCTGAGTTTTACTTGTCACATGCCTACTGAACTAGAGTCTTTAGTTCTTAATTTCCTTGTAGCTAGATGAAGCCATGTGACTAGGTTTTGTTCAATAGGATAGAAACAAAGTGATGTGTGCAATTTCCAGATCAATCTTGTATAAGGAAATTATTTGTTTTCCACACCTTCTATTTCTCATTTTCCTTGGCCTAGATTGTGGACTTGATTGTTTTTACCAGCTTTAACCATACATATAAGGATAATATTCTAAGAGATGGGCAAGTAAGATGATGGACTCTGAGTCCTCTTATGATCTAATGGACTGTTTACCTACCAGGGATTCCTGTCTTGACTCTTAGGAGAGAAAAGTAGATTGCAATCTTGTTTGAGCCACTGCATTTTCCAAGTCTTTTGTTTCAGCTTCTTAACCTGACCCTTAGCTAATACACTATATTTTCAAGTTTTCATATTTTAAATTATTGACGTAGTCCTTTAAACTTCTAGTTTCTCATTCTTTTTATTTTTCTTTTAATACTCAAGAAAAATTTTTGATTTTTCAAGTAGATATATATGAGTAGTATATTCCTTAAGCCATTTCATTATGTTACCTTGTCTGGGTATAAAATAAAAGAATGAAATCTTGCCACTTGCAAGCAAAGTAAGTCAGTCAGAGAAAGACAAATACCATATGATTTCACTCATATGTGGAACTTAAGAAACAAAACAGATGAACATAGGGGAACGGAAGGAAAAATAAAATAAGATAAAAACAGAGAGGAAGGCAAGCCATAAGAGACTCTTTTTTTTTTTTTAAGATTTTATTTATTTATTTGAGAGAGAGAGAATGAGAGACAGAGAGCAGGAGAGGGAGGAGGGTCAGAGGGAGAAGTAGACTCCCCACTGAGCAGGGAGCCCGATGCGGGACTCGATCCCGGGACTCCAGGATCATGATCTGAGCCGAAGGCAGTCGCTTAATCAACTGAGCCACCCAGGCGCCCACCATAGGATACTCTTAACTATAGGTAGGAAACACACTGAGGGTTGCTGGAGAGGAGGTGGGTGGGGGGATGGGGTAATTGGGTGATGGGCATTAAGGAGGAGCGCACTTGATGTAATGAGCACTGGGTGTTATATGCAATGGATGAATCACTAAATTCTATCCCTGAAACTAATAATACACTATATGCTAACTCAATTGATTTTAAATAAAAATATAGAATAAAATAATCGCCACATCTTTTTTTCTCCCCAGTTGCTGAATACAATTCTGGTGTTTTGGATTCAATGAGACAGGCCTGACTTTTTTGATTCCTTAAAAGTAATCTATTTCTGATGGAAGTTTTATAAAATCTTGCTTTGGAACTTAAAATTTTGTTTAGTTTTTATTTAATTTAACCTATTTTTATGTTAATTTTGCCTAGGATCTTGTAAGTCTTTTTGCTCTATCAATGTCTATGCTTTTATTTTTCTTTCTAATAAATCTTTTTATTAATCAATTACTAATTGTGGTTTTGGAAGGCTTCTTTGATTTTTATTCTTCTCTGTAAACTTATTTTTCATCTTGTGTCTTATCTTTTATTTCACTGGGTCCATGATTTCTTATATTTCATTGAGATTATTAAAAAAACAGAAACAATATAAACTTTTATTTCTTGAATAAATATTACTTAAAGGTAGACATCTCTATGTATTTTTGGGCAACAGCTAAGTTCTTTCTTAAATATCACAGAGGATTTTTCATTTTAAAGGTCCCCTTTCCCCCATTTCTTTCTGATTTCTCAAACTTGAGTGGGGAATTATTTCTCTGGGCCTGCTATTTGTCAAGTGATGTGATAGTTTTATTCCCTTTGAGTTTATATATTATCCATACCTTTATTGTTAGAATTCCCCTATCAGCTCTTAACCTGACAACCATCTTCATGAGTACACTGTTAGCACATTTCTGGTGTATAGCAGATATTCATTTAGGATGGCTTTGTTAGATAGAGTGAGAAATTTCTTCTGATCTCAGTTTTGTTTTGTTTTTAAAGATTTTATTTATTTATTTGACGGAGAAAGACAGCAAGAGAGGGAACGCAAGTAGGGGGAGTGGGAGAGGGAGAAGCAGGCTTTCCCACTGAGCAGGGAGCCTGATGCAGGGCTTGATCCCAGGACCTGGGATCAGGACCCGAGCCGAAGGCAGATGCTTAACGGCTGAGCCACCCAGGCACCCCTGATCTCAGTTTTTGATTCTTAAAGTGTGAGGAATAAATTTATTTTTGAAATTTTCAAAAAATATTTTGAATTTTGGATAATTTATCATAGATCATACATGACCAGTAAAATATCTAGGGTGTATGCTTTACTCTGCTCTAACTGACCTTAATTTGCTACTCCCAAACAAGCACCACTACCTGTTGTCTACCAAGTATTTAGCACTAGAAGTTGTTGCTTTCTGCGTGGATGTAGAAAGAGAGGTAAAGGTGAGCATGCTGGGAAAATCTGTAGTATTTAGTAGTTGACTTGTATGCTATGACTCTTTTCAATTCATTCTTTTTTTATTATGTTATGTTAATGACCATACATTACATCATTAGTTTTTGATGTAGTGTTCCATGACTCATTGTTTGTGCATAACACCCAGTGCTCCATTCAGTATGTGCCCTCTTTAATACCCATCACCAGGCTGACCCATCCCCCCAGTCTCCTCCCCTCTAGAACCCTCAGTTTGTTTCTCAGAGTCCATAGTCCCTCATGGTTTGTTTTCCCCTCCGATTCCCCCCCTTCATTTTTCCCTTCCTGCTATCTTCTTCTTCTTCTTCTTTTTTAAACATATAACGTATTATTTGTTTCAGAGGTAAAGGTCTGTGATTCAACAGTCTTAACACAATTCACAGCACTCACCATAGCACATACCCTCCCCAGTGTCTATCACCCAGCCACCTCATCCCTCCCACCCCACCCCCACTCCAGCAACCCTCAGTTTGTTCATTCTTATAAAACTGAATAGCTGTATCAGAGATCTTATCAATGATTATTTTATAACATATGGAAGTCATAATTAGGGGTAGATAATTCATTAATAATAGATTTTTTGCATGTTTCTATTTTTCTTACAACTCTCATCACCTTTTTTCTTTATCTTTTTATGAGAATATAAAGCAATATGTGTCAGTTTCAGTTTTCAGTAGGTCAGCATTATTATGACCTAAATGTTCTAATATTTCACCTCAATTTTGTTTTAAGTCATTTTATGCTTTGGGGAGAATAGTTCTTATTTTTTAAACTAAACAAAAAATGAATAGATGTGAGTTTCAAGCTCAAAACCATGCAGAACTGTCATTGGCATTCCCAAAGGTGCTTAGTAGCCCATGGGAAAGACTTGTTTTGCCTGAAAACCCTCCGAATGTGCATGAAAATTCATAGAAGTCAATTTTGCCTCTCATTCTGGGTAGTGGAACTCTTTCTTAGGCCTCTCTAGAAGTAAGTAATATGTGAAATTATCACCTAAGTGTCTTTAAGGAAATATTCCTACAAAGACAAAAATACATTAGAAGCTTGTGAAAAATACAAACATTTCTAGCAGCCTAATGGCAATGTGTATTCATTCTCTACCTCAAAGTTTAAAATGCTTCTCTTACAAAAGCTCTCAGGGTATAACCTCTTACAAGCTTTGCAGAAGATCCCCCACTCCTAGGCACCAAGAGGGTATATTCATCTGGCTTTGGATGTCACATATCTGTACTTTTCATCTAATCAGATAATCCACTCAGCATTTTTTCAAATATGAATTACCTTCTGTATTTAGGCACTGGACTATCACATTGCAGAACTGGCTTTTATTCTAGAAGGAAGCAGAAATTTCCGCATTGATCTGGTTCTGGTTCTTTCCTCCTCACCTTGATTTTTCATATTCTCACAGGTTCTGGTTCTCCATTAATGACTGTCTTAATCTTTGGCAATTGCATTCTCTTGCTAACCTCTGACTGTGTGTCTCGTTTTGCTCTGTAGTTCTAACTTGGTTATTAGTTTCTAGCCTTCCCTGGTACCCATCCTCTAACTTTTTTCCAAGCCATACCTTTGGTTATCTGAATTTGGTTTCACTCTTAAGTCTTCAGTCTCAACTGCTCAAAGTCTTGGAATAACAAAACTATTGGTAAATTCATATTTAGTGTATATGTGAGTTTTGGTGTATGTGATTATACCACAGTTTAACAAAATGTAGATTTTACACATTTCCTAAATTGTCTCCAAAAAATAACTACCATTTAAATTACAAAAAGAGTACTTTTCTATCATGCCTTCCTTAATATTGCTTCCAAAAACTTATTAAGTTCTTTAAAAACATCAGTATTGCTGAAGTAGAAGATTGTGTATTTCCAACTGCTTGGGTTGCCTCTAACCCAAGACCACACAGTTTGCATTTCCTTCAAGTTAAGGATTATTAAAATATATTCATCTTTGTTATAGTACAATCCCCACTGCCTGAGAAGTAATAAAACTACTGAATTAAAAGTATCATTAGGTAGGAGGGAAAAGGGTAGGAAAAAAAAGGAGTGGAGGTATTATATTTATCTTGGAAAACTGATATATTAAAGAAATTATAATCTTACCTTGATAATAAGCCTATTTCCCCCCTTTAAAATAAGGGAATTAACTGAGCGTAGATTTCTGGGGTCTAACAGGTTCTTTTTAAACAATTTACTAGTAATTCCTATTCTTATAACATTTTTCACTCCTGTAAAAATATATGGAGACAAGAAGTTTTTATATAATATGTTTCCTTTTTGGAATGTTGATAATACATTCTAAGGAACAAATGAGTCATGAAGGTGCAGGTGCATGACATTTAATAATAGGTGACCTTCATCTTGTGTAGTCAGCAAACATATTAAGGAAAAAACCCAGAGTAGAGAGCCTTAGCATAGGGAAGAGAAATAGTGACTAGTGGCTAATGATGAGTAGTTTATAAAAGGTAACTATCACTGTGATTTTAATTTAAATACGTCTCTCTCTATGTATCTTATAAATATATATATATGATAATTTTTAAAATGCTGCATTTTGCTTTAAATAAAATTCAAAATCTTTAATTTGGGTATATTTAATCACTCTAATTTTTTCAGAAATATTATTCTTTCTGGTCTCATGTTTGGAACTCCTTGTTGTTAGATTTGATGAGTTAGCTACTTTCTCTTGGATCAACTGTTAGCTATTTACATTATAAAATCAGCATTTTGCTTTAGGGTATTTTTTATTTTGTTTTTGCTTAGGGCCTTTTATTTTTCAGTATCCAGATATTTTCAGTTATTCTGAGATTATTCATTTAATTGATTTATCATTGATTTCCCAACTTTATTACTGTCATTCATTATTAATGTAGTGCCAGAACTGCATCTTGTTATACAGTTGTTAAATACAAATAAAGTGCGTCATTGGTTGGGGTAGAGCTTTATACCTTAGAATATGATGTTTTCATAGTACATGTGACCCCTGAATAGCTGTGACAGTTCTTAACTGAAAGAGGTAAAAGTTTTTCATGGTAGAAAGCTAGTATGATGAGGTCACAAAGTACCTACCTCATGCCATGGTGAAAAGGATGCTGTTTGACTTACAGAAAAGAAATGATGTGCCTTCTAATCCTTTAAAATTATGTCAGTATGCATTGATGGGCATTGGAAAGTATATTTATAATCTCATATCTTTCCTCACTAATAATAGGATAGTCTAAAGAAAAATCATTATAGCTCAAAACTACAGGAGCAGCTAGCAAGAGAAACACCATGTTCAGTTTGCAGAAAAGCTTTCAAGCTTGCTTCTGTGTACAGTAAAATGTTTTACTGAGCAAGGTAAATCAATAAGGAGTAAGAAACATAACATGGGATAAAATTCTAAAGATATTCTTCAACATACAGCAGGATCAGACAAAACCAAAAGATCTAAATTTGCATTACTTTCTGTAATTTGTCTGAAAAAAAAATCAGTTTTCATTTCCAGAACTGAATCAAGGTATCTATACATGATTGCAGTCTTAATATTCTGTGAGAACCAATAAAGTCACAAAATAAACCCACCACTTATAAACATACAGTCAAGCTGTCATCAAGCACTTTGGCTGTAATCTTCACCTTCTTTAAGCAGCTGAAGCCATTGAAATTTTAAATCCAAGATAAAAAAAAAAAGTGTTTTGGAATTCTTCCTACTATGTGATTTTCTTGATTCTTTCCCATTGTCTCCGCTCAGTGACCCTGCAGAATTTATTACTGTGCCCTTTGGAGCATATAGAGAGGAAGCCATTAAATCAAGGTGTAATCCTTGTTTTGCAACAGAGGCTGGTCCAGCAATCATCTCCTGTTTGAAAGATCACCACATTGGCAAACTAACTAATGATGTTTTTTGTTCTGGTCTCAACATAATGGTTTTAAATTTAATATATTTAACTCATAGTCTCATTAGGGGCTATGAATACAACACGGGTGTTTTGGAGGATAAATTAGACTCTGGTTTAATCATGACATACTGTAATACATGGAGTAAGGGGTTGAGCACGCTAAGTGGTTTCAGAAACAAGAAGAAGGATGCATAGAATCCTTAATTCTATTAATTTAGGAAACCTTTTTCTTTCGGCAGAGTTTTGAACTGATTCATTAATTCCTGAAATTCTAAGTGAACTCTATTTAGCAATGGAGAGTTACAGTGAGTTTAGTTTATCGTTCCTCTCATAGCCCATAATTAGGCTTTGTTAAAATGTGTGTTTAAACAGAATCTCTACCAAGTTCCTATAGGCCTTGTTCTCATAGATTTTCCAAGTTCTCAGAGTTTTCTAGCATGAAGACTTGGTAGGGGATTTTGCAAAAGTCCATAGCCCCTTCTAAAGCAAACTGTCCTATGCCATGACTCTGCTAATGGAGAGTTCTAGGCAGCCTGCCTTTGTACCAGGTCTGCTCTGCTCTTCCCTTTACTCCCACCTGTGGTTTTCCCACATAGGTTTAGAGCCAAGATGGAACTTGGTGCTCATATTTTGATTATAATGTGAGTGAACCAATGAACATCTAACCCAACAGCAGTCAATCAGTGGGCTGGCAGATGACTAGAAGGTGCTTCCTTGTGGAAATTTTGGCCCATGCAAAGTCTGCTTGTACCATTTAGTTCTTTCTGTGGTTCATGTCAGGCAGTTCAGAGGTAGTTAGCAGAGGGAGGCAATGCTAAATGGCTATGGCAATAGTGGAGCCAAAGTCGTGTGTAAACCAAAGCTATGTGAAGTAAACAAAGATATAGAGGGTGAAAGGTGGGTGGTAGCAGAAGAAGAAAGAAGGACGTACTCAGGATGTAGCTGTTGCATTAGTGATGGGGCACTAGGGTGAGATCCAGATTCTTGCTGCTCGGCTTCTCAGCAGCCTTATACTCTGAACCACTTTCTAGCTCCAGGCTCTAAGAAGCCAGCTCTACTTTGATCCTCCTTTTTTTGAAGCCCAACTAAATCATTTGGCTTTTTGAATGCCCCTAAGGCTGACCATGGACACAGTTTTTTTTCTTATTTTACTGGTATGGCCTACTTTACCACCTTGTGGTACAAAGGAATTCATGTTTATTTTATCTTTCAAATTAATTCATGTGCTCAAATAATTAGAAAGTCCAATGCCTTATTTATGAAGTTTATAGCTCTTCTATCAAATGAAAAAGTACTTAACTTTTGGGAGCTTACTCAGTTCAAAGGGGTAGTTATGTTTCCAAACTTTCATGGAGAAAGAGGAGGCCTTTTTCCTCTGCCGACTTTGCTTCTGTCACTGCCACATGCTGCTGCTAAAAATGGAAGGTCTTGCAATTTCCTCTGCCCTTCAATTCACTGTTGCAATGACACCATTTCTGATCTACTAGTAGCTTTTCAGTATAGAAAGATGTTCTAGGGGTCTCTCCCCATAGTGGTAAATCTATCTGTGGTCACATTAGTATTGTGACCAATACAAATGTTTTTTAACCATGAGTGGTAAGGCAGATGCTAAGAAGCTACAGAGGTACTTGTAGGGAAGATGATCTCACTCCTTCAGTGTGATGCTTTGCAAGGGTGCTCTAGTTGGGTTACCAAGTTCAACTCTGTGGTTCACTTACATTATAATCAAAACATGGGCACCTATCAGGGAGCTACCTGAGTCAAACCACAGCCACCTGCTCTGATACAACTGGCCCTTCCACCATGAACATTTGGTACTGGCTCTGAGCCAGCTCACCAGTCCAGATGCCATTCTCCTAATGGTAATGTCCCCCTCTGGGACTATAGCATATCATTCTTGTTAGTGGGATTATATTGGTCAGTCAATAAGAAAGTTTTTAACAATCTCGAAAGAGATGAGATCAAGATCTTAGTGTCTATGTCCCCAGGGGGCTCTCTAATTTTTAATCCCTAAGCAGTTTGTCCACACTTCCTCCACAGAGAGCTATACCAAAGGGTATTAGTAAGAGTGGCTTTCATCTGGTCACATAAATGTAATGTTGTACCCTACCCCCAGTGCTTGGGCTAACTACTTGCCTTGTATCTACATTACTAAGATGTCCACTCAATAAAGAATTGATGCTCCAGGACAGTACAAATTCCACAACTAAAGGGAGAAAAGAGGCCTCATCAAGGAAGGTAGGAAGTGTGGAGATGTGGTTTAGGGAAGAAATGGATCGCAGGGGCTGTAGAGGGGAAGGGGCCATGGTTATGGAGAAGGATGAGAGAGATAGAGGAGCACAAAGGGGAATGCACAAGAAGAATGTTTTCCCAAAGCCATTGGCTTGGAAAATGAGAGGGACAGAATTTTGTGAGTTTTGCAACCAGTGGGGCTTAAAGCCTAGAGTTTTAAAGGTCAGTGGGCTTGACTGGATAGAGCCAGGAGGGCACTGTGCCCCTCCTGGAGAGAAAGCAGAGAAACAACTCAGGGGCAGATCACATGGAAACAGCAATCTACAGAACTCCTGGGACACACCATGGGGGAGATTATTTACTCTTCTCAGAGTGTGTTCCTGAGAAGCAGTGTTCATGGAAACACCTTTCTGGAAACAAAGGAGCTGGCTGGCACCATTTTCCTTTCCCACCCCTCAGCATAAACACAGAGCCACCTATGGGAAGCAGCACATTGCTGACACTGGCTGCCCAACTTTCATACATCAGGCCCCACTCCCCCATGCTCTGGTGGGACTGCCCTTCTCAGTCACACTTGCCTCAGTCCCAGCACAGGGAGTCCCTCTCCAGAAGACCAGCCTAAATCACTGCCCACACCATATTTCCCGACCAGAGTGTATTGCAGGGCCTCAGTTCTGATGGAGTTGGTAATCCTGGTCTCATTTCACAAGCAGACTAGAGCACACCTAGTTAAAACTCACCACATTCAGGCCAGGGACCAAACACTACCCACAGCAAGCAAGAACCTCTGCAGACAACTGGCCTGAAGGATAGGAGCAGCCAAAACACAACAGAAAAGTGCATGCAGCACACACTGGAAACACTCCCTAAAGCACTGGGCCCTGGGCGCTATTGACCTCTTCTTCATAAGGCTATGACTTTCAGGAGCAGGAGACATAATTGGCTTTTCTAACACAGAGAAGAAAGTAGAGACTTAGACAAAATGCCAAAGTGGAGGAATTTATCCCAAATGAAAGAACAAGACCAGGCCACAGCCAGAGAGCTAAGTGAAACAGAAATAAGTAACATGTCTGATGGAGAATTTAAAGCAACAATCATAAGGATACTCACTGGGCTTGAGAAAAAGAATGGAAGACATCAGAGAGACCCTTACCACAGGGATAAAAGAGTTAAAAAAGAATCAATCAGAGATAAAGAATGCAATAAAAGAGATTGGTAACAGGCTTGATGCAATGAACAGCTGCCTGGAAGAAGCAGAGGAATGAATTAGTGACAAAGAAAACAAAGTAATGGAAAGCAATGAAGTTGAACAATAGAGGGAAAGAAGAATGATGTAACATGAGAATAGACTTAGGGAAATCAGTGACTCCATCAAATGTAATAACATTCATATTATAGGAGTCCTAGAAGAGGAAGAGAAAGAAAAGGGGGCAGAAAATTTATTTTAAGAAATAATAGCAGAAAACTTCTCTAATCTGAGGAAGGAAAGAGACATCCAGATTCAGGAGGCATAGAGAACTCCCATCAAAATCAACAAAAGCAGGCCAACATCAAGACATATAGTAATTAAATTGGCAAAATATAGAGATAAAGAAAAAATCTTAAAGGCAGCAAGACAAAAGAAGTCCTTAACTTAAAAGGGAAAACCCATAAGACTAGCTGGGGATTTCTCAACAGAAACTTGGCAAGTCAGAAGAGAGTGGCATGATATAGTCAAAGTGCTGAATGGGAAAAATCTGCAGCCAAGAATACTCTATCCAGCAAGGCTATCATTCAGAATACAAGGAAAGATAAAGAGTTTCCCAGACAAAAACGAAAGGAGTTTGTGACCACAAAACCAGCCCTGCCAGAAATATTAAAAGAGATTCTTTGAATGGAAAAGGAAGACCAAACATGATAAAGACAAGAAAGGATGAGAAAAATCTCCAGAAACAATGACAAAACAAGTAATAAGATGGCACTAATTACAATAATCAATCAATAATTACTTTGAAAGTAAATGGACTAGGGGCGCCTGGGTGGCTCAGTCGTTAAGCGTCTGCCTTCGGCTCAGGTCATGATCCCAGGGTCCTGGGATGGAGCCCCGCATCGGGCTCCCTGCTCGGCGGGAAGCCTGTTTCTCCCTCTCCCACTCTCCCTGCTTGTGTTCCCTCTCTCGCTGTGTCTCTCTCTGTCAAATAAATAAATAAAATCTTAAAAAAAAAAAAAAAGAAAGTAAATGGACTAAATGCTCCAGTCAAAAGACATAGGGTGTCAGGATGGAAAAATAAACAAGACCTATCTATATGCTGCCTACAAGAGACTCATTTTAGATCTAAAGACACCTGCAGATCGAAAGTAAGTGGATGGAGAAACATTTGTCACACAAATGGATGTCAAAAGAGAGCCAGAGTAGCAATACTTACATTGGACAAGCTAGACTAAAACAAAGACTGTGACAAGAGACAGAGAAGGGCTCTATATCATGATAAAGGGGACAATTCAACAAGAAGATCTAACAATTGTAAATATTTATGCCCCTAACATGGGAGCACCCAAATATATAAAACAGTACCAACATAAATGAACCAATTGAAAATAATACAACAGTAGTAAGGGACTTTAACACCCCACTTATATAAATGGAAAGATCATCTAAACAGAAAATAAACTTAAGGAAACAATGTCTTTGAATGACACACTGGACCAGATGGACTTAACAGATATATTCAGAACATTCCATCCTGAAACAGCAGAATACACACATTTTTCAAATGCACTTGGGACAGTCTCCAGAATAGATCTCATATTAGGTCACAAATCAGGCCTCAACAAGTACAAAAAGACTGAAATTATACCATGCACCTTCTCTGACCACAATGCTATGAAACTAGTAGTCAACCACAAGAAAAACTTTGGAAAGACCATATATACATGAAGGTTAAACAACATGCTACTAAACAATGAATGGGTCAACCAGGAAATCAAAGAAGAAATAAAAAAAAATACATGGAAACAAATGAAAATGAAAACACAATTTCCAAAACCTTTGGGATGCTGCAAAAGCAATCCCAAGAGGGAAGTATATAGCAATACAGGCCTACCTCAAGAAGCAAGAAAAATCTCAAATAAATAACCTAAACTTACACATAAAGGAGCTAGAAAGAGAACAACAAAAGAAGCCTAAAGCCAGCAGAAGAAAGGAAATAATAAAGATTAAAGTAAAATTAAATGATAGAGAAACTGAAAAAAACAACAGAGGCTGGTTCTTTGAAAAAAATCAATAAAATTGATAAACCTTTATCTAGACTTATCAAAAAGAAAAGAAAAAGAACCCATATAAATAAAATCACAAATGAAAGAAGAGAAATAACAAGCAACACCACAGAAATACAAGCAATTGTAAGAGAATATTATGAAAAACTATACCAACAAATTGGACAACCTGGAAGAAATGGATAAATTCCTAGAAACATATAAACTACCGAAGTTGAAACAGTAAGAAATAGAAAACTTGAACAGACTGATAACCAGCAATGAAATTGAATCAGTAATCAAAAAACTCCCAACAAATAAGAGTCCAGGGCTAGATGGCTTCATAGGTGAATTCTACCAAATATTGAAAGAAGAATTAATACCTAGTCTTCCAAACTATTCCAAAAAATAGAAAAGGAAGGAAACTTCCAAATTCATTCTAAGAGGCCAGCATTACCCTGATACCAAAACCAGATAAAGACTCCACTAAAAAAGAGAACAACTGGCCAATATCCTTGATGAACATATATGCAAAAATTCTCAATAAAATACTAGCAAATCAAATCCAGTAATATTAAAAAAAAAAAAAAACCCATTCACCACAATCAACTGGGATTATTCCTGGGTTGCAAGTGTGGTTCAATGTTTGCAAATCAATCAGTGTGATACACCACATTAATAAAAGGAAGGATAAGGACCATGTGATCATTTCAATAGATGCAGAAAAAGCATTTGACAAAATACAATATCCATTTATGATAAAAACCATCAACAAAGTAGGTTTAGAGGGAACATATATCTCAACATAATAAAGGCCATATTTCAAAAATCCATAGCTAATATCATCCTCAGTGGGGAAAAACTAGACCTTTTCTTCTACAGTCAGGAACAAGACAAGGATATCTACTCTCACCACTGTTATTTAACATAGTACTAGAAATCCTAGCCACTGCAATCAGACAAAAAAAAGAAATAAAAGGCATCCAAATTGGCAAGGAAGAAGTAGAACTTTCACTATTTGCAAATGACATGATACAATATGTAGAAAACTCAAAAAATGCCACCAAAAAACTGCTACAACTGATAAATGAATTTAGTAAATTTGCAGGATACAAAATCAACATATAGAAATCTATTACATTTCTTTACACCAATACTGAAGCAGCAGACAGAGAAATTAAGGAATCAATGCCATTTACAATTGCACCAAAGCAATAAGATACCTAAGAATAAACCTAACAAAAGGGTGAAAGACCTATACTCTGAAAACTATAAAAC
Source organism: Mirounga leonina (assembly GCF_011800145.1). Taxonomy (NCBI): domain Eukaryota; kingdom Metazoa; phylum Chordata; class Mammalia; order Carnivora; family Phocidae; genus Mirounga; species Mirounga leonina. The sequence goes on from NW_023270454.1 coordinate 41,539,871, forward strand.
ACTGATGAAATAAATTGAAGATGACACAAAGAAATGGAAAGATGTTCCATGCTCATGGATTGGAAGAACAAATATTGTTAAAATGTCTATACTACCCAAAGCAATCTACTCATTTAATGCAATCCCTATAAAATATCAATAGCATTTTGCACAGAGCTAGAACAAACAATCCTAAAATTTGTACAAAACCACAAAAGACCCTGCATAGTCAAAGCAACCTTGAAAAATGAAAAGCCAAGCTGGTGGCATCACAATTCTGGACTTCCAAGTTATATTACAAAGCTGTAGTGATCATAACATTATGGTACTGGAACAAAAATAGACACAAAGATCAGTAGAATAGAAAACCCATACATGAACCCATAACTACATGGTCAGTTAATCTTTGACAAAGCAGGAAAGAATATGCAATGAAGAAAAAGACAGTCTCTTCAACAAATGGTGTTGGGAAAACTGACCACTTTTTTTTTTTTAAGATTTTATTTATTTATTTGACAGAGACACAGCAAAAGAGGGAACACAAGTAGAGGGAGTGGGAGAGGGAGAAGCAGGCTTCCCACAGAGCAGGGAGCCCAACGTGGGGCTCGATCTCAGGACCCTGGGATCATGACCTGAGCCAAAGGCAGACGCTTAACGACTGAGCCACTCAGGCGCCCCCTGACCACTTTCTTATACCATACACAAAAATAAATTCAAAATGGATTAAAGACCTAAATGTGAGACCTGAAACCATAAAAATCTAGAGGAGAACACAGGCTGTAACCTTTTTGACGTTGACCATAACAACTTTTTTCTAGATATGTTTCCTGAGGCAAGGGAAACAAAAGTAAAAATAAACTATTGAGACTTCATCAAAATAAAAAGTTTTGCACAGCAAAGGAAACAATCAACAAAACTTAAAGGCAACCTATGGAATGGGAGAGGATATTTGCAAATGACAAATCCAACAGAGGGTTAGTATCCAAAATTATATAAAGAACCTATAAAACTCAACATCCAAAAAAGGAAATAATTCAATTAAAAAATGGGCGGAAGACATAAATAGACATTTTTCCAAAGAAGACATACAGATGGCCAACAGACATGTGAAAAGATGCTCAATACAACTGATCATCGGGGAAATACAAATCAAAACTACAATGAGATATCACTTCACATCTGTCAGAATGGCTAAAATCAACAACACAAGAAACAACAGGTATTGGTGAGGATGTGGAGAAAGGGGAACACTTCTACACTGTTAGTGGGGATAAAAACTTCTGCAGCCACTCTGGAAAACAGTATGGGGGTTCCACAAAAAGTTAAAAATAGAACTATCCTACAATCCAGTAATTGTACTGCTAGGTATTTACCTAAAGAATACGAAAAATACTAATTCAAAAAGAAACATGCATCCCGATGTTTATAGACCATTATCTATAGTAGCCAAATTATGGAAACAGTCCAAGGGTCCATCAACTGATGAATGGATAAAGAACACACACACTCACACTGGCATATTACTCAGCCGTAGAAACAGAATGAAATCTTGCCATTTGCAACTACATGGATGGAGCTGGAGAGTATTTTGCTAAACAAAATAAGTCAGAGAAAGACAAATACCATATGATTTCACTCATATGTGGAATTTAAGAAACAGTACAAATGAGCAAATGGGTGATGAAAAGAGAGAGACAAACCAAGAAACAGACTCTTTTAAAAAAATTTTTTTATTGTTATGTTAATCACCATACATTACATCATTAGTTTTTGATGTAGTGTTCCATGATTCATTGTTTGTGCATAACACCCAGTGCTCCATGCAGAACGTGCCCTCTTTATTTTTTTAAAGATTTTATTTATTTATTTGAGACAGAGAGAATGAGAGAGACAGAGAGCACATGAGAGGGGGGAGGGTCAGAGGGAGAAACAGGCTCCCTGCCGAGCAGGGACCCCAATGCGGGACTCGATCCAGGGACTCCAGGATCATGACTTGAGCCGAAGGCAGTCGCCTAACCAACTGAGCCACCAGGCGCCCCAAGAACATGCCCTCTTTAATACCCATCACCAGGCTAACCATCCTCCTACCCCCCTCCCCTCTAGAACCCTCAGTTTGTTTTTCAGAGTCCATCATCTCTCATGGTTCGTCTCCCCCTCCGATTTCCCCCCCTTCATTCCTCCCCTCCTGCTATCTTCTTCTTCTTTTTTTTTTTTCTTAACATATATTGCATTATTTGAAGAAACAGACTCTTAACTATAGAGAACAAATGGATGGTCACCAGAGGGGCGATGGGAGGGGAGATGGGTTAAATAGGTGATGAGGATTAAGCAGTGCACTTGCTGTAATGAGCACCAGGTATTGTATAGAAGTGTTGAATCACTATATTGTACACCTAAAACTAATATTACACTGTATGTCAACTAACTGGAATTTAAATAAAAACTTAAAAATAAATAAAAATAATTTAAAAAAAGAAATTTTTAAAAAGTCACGATGGAAGAACTATTTCTGATGCCTCACAAAATAAAATGATCCCTAAGAATAAAAAAAAAGTTATGTTCCAAGTTTATGAGTTTATTAAAAAGGAAATTCATGCACTGGTTTCAAAATTCAGAAGGTCCAAAAGGGTTTATTTTGAAAAGCAAATCTCTTTTTCATATTGCCCTCTGGTTATCTAGTTCCCCTTTCCTAGAGGTATGTATATTCTTTAATGATGCTATATATATATACATATATATGTGTGTGTGTGTATATATACATACATGTACATAAACACATGCTACCATCCTATGCATATAATTCTATAGGACTCTGCTTCTTTTCACTTTTCAGTATCAGTCCCACAACAGTATATACACAAAAGTTGCCCTACTCTTTTTAAAGGTGTTATATATTCTACCGTATGCATGGAATATAATCTAGTCATAATCTATTAATAAATATTTAAATTTTTGCCAATTTTTTGCTATTATAAACAATGCTGAATGTATATCTTTTACATTTATCATTTAGCACATGTATAACGTATCTATTAGAAAAATTTCCAGAAGTGTAATAGGTGCATTCAACCATGATTTCCAAGCAATGATTAAGTTGGCAGTCAGGTCAATTTGTGGCAGGGCTCAGAACTCCGGTGACGCTTTTTTGAACAAAACTTTGAACTGAGACCCTAAGGATGAGACAGTCTCAGATAGTAATAGCTTTGAAGCAGAGACAATATTTTCAGGAAAAGAAAAGAAGAAAAGAAACTTTGATTTGGGAAATATTAATCAAACATGTTTAGAGTATAGCCACTTTTAATTTTTAAGGCCTTTCTCCATCACATATTTCTGATTCATGTATTTAATAAATAGTAATTTTTGTGTATCTTACTTTCTTAGGCACCAGGAGGTTGAAGAATTAGATGCAATTGTCTTTGACATTTTGGAACTTCCAAGTTCACATGAGAATTGAGTCAGGAAAGTATGTGTGTGAAACCAAGAACATATATTCAGGTTTATGTATCGGCTAAAGCATTGCAAATTGTATTTGTAAATGTGTAGAAGTCAGTGAGTTTTTAATAGAAGTAGACTAAAGACTAGATATTACTGTTTTTACAAAAGCATTTATCATTGTTGAAAGTTTAGGAAACAGAAGCAAAAAAGAAGGGGAAAAACATGGCACATTGGAGACGTCCACTTTGAGCATTTAATTTTTCTGTCCTTTCTCTGACTCAAACTATACATTATACATACTGTTTGGTAACCTTTTTTTTTTTCTACTTAACAATAGACTAGGTACATCTTTCCATGTCATTGCATGCTTACCTAAAACATCTGTGGTGTTTTATTGTGGAGGTTTAATTAATTCCACATTGTTGAATTTTGGATGGTTTCTAAGTGTTCAAGATGGTAAACAATGTGCTAAATCTTTGTGTGCAACTTTATTTTGTTAGGATACACTGAGTAATTGGAATTGATGAGTCAAAAGCCCTTTTTTAGGCCTTTGATATTTATTTACTTAGGTATTTAATCTCTATGCAGAAAGATTACTCTAATTTATACTCCCACCATAGCTTTGCTAACACTAGAAATTATTTATAAACAGCTATGTTAATTTGATGTCCAAAAGTAGTGACTCACTTTAATTTGAATTTTCCAAATTGCTAGTAAGGTTAAACATCTTTTTACAAATTACTTTGCCTTATATATTCTTATGAGCAGCTTTTTGAGGGAAACAGTTTTTTGAGTCAAGTGTTAGAAAATGCAATTATTTTGTGATCACTAAATAAATTAAGAATTGTTTATCAGATCAGTAAATATTTTAAAGTCAGGTCTGATTTGCAATTTTAATTACAACCATTGGTCTTCATTTGATAATCCCTATGTACTGTAATGTAATGAAAATACAAGAATAGCAAGAGGAAACATAATACCAGAAAATTTCAGTCGGATTATATTTACAGGACATTGGTGACAAAAATAAAGCATTTACTGTTTCAAATATTAATTATTTTCAACATCCCCTCCCCCAATAATATCTCATAGAAATATATAGCATGTAGTACAAGCCTGATATTGACAGGAGGAGTGAGCTCTAGGCCTTAGCATCTACATACAACCTTCCAGCATGGAAAGGAAGCTCCTTACCTGAAAGCGAATTCAGGGAGGAAGGAGGTTGTGCTGGATGCCTTACATTTATATCCTAAGAGTTAAAAAATACATCCATGTTGAATTTGGGATTATTCATTTTAGTGAAAATTTTAAGGAGTCCATTTTGGTGTGAGATGTTTATAAGAAATGGAACTAAAATACTCCTGGTCACCCTAGTCTCTAGGTCTCTAGGGAAAATAAATTGAACCAGGTTAGAAGGTAGAAAATGGGTGACCTAAGTCACCTGTGTCTGCTTGGACATGACCTGAGAAGGAGCTCTTACCTTTTTTGTGTTGTTCATATTAATGGTTGCTATGGGCTGAGTTGTGTCTCCTTTCACCCCACCCTCCACCACAGTTCATATGTTGAAGCCCTAACTCCCAATGTGGTGGTATTTGAGATGGGGCCTTTGAAACAATTAGGTTTAGATGAGGTCATCAGATGAGGCTCTCATGATGGGATTATAAGAAGAGACACCAAAGACCTTACCCTCTCTGCCTCTCTGCCATATGAAGACATAGTAAATGAGAAATATTGATATAAAATAGAACATTTGAATAAATTTTAACAAATGATATTTGACCTTGTGAAATTCAAAAAAATGATTTTTCTTTTTAAAAATTGAATTATAACCAAGTTCATAATCTTTGGTGCTACTCTCACACTTCCTCAGACTAGTCACTTTACAATAATTTTGACATCTCTCTTTCCTCCTTTACTTCCACCCTTCTTCTCTCTTTGTCTTTCTTTCTCCTTTCCCTCCCTCTTTCCTTTTCTCCTTACCTCTCTCCTTCTTGCTTTATTTTCTCCTTCCTCTCAGGTACTAAGTGCCAGATACTACTCCAAATTCCTTAATGGAGCTTTCATATTGATGAGATGCATTTGACTATAAACCAAAAGCAAGAAAGTAGATAAGGTGTCAGGTGGTGATAAACAATGAAGGAACATAAAGTAGGGTAAAGGAGGATAGAAGGTACTAGGGGGTATTATTTTATAATTACCTATCTGGAAGGGTGTCTTGGATAAGGTGACATTAGACCAGAGATATAGCTAAAGAGAGTGAGAACAATAGATACTGGAAGAAGAGTATTCCAAGCATAAGTTTAGGTGGGAATGTACTTGGCATCTCTAAGGAACAACAAAGATGATAGCATGGCTGAGCTGAGGGGGTAAAAGGGAAGGTGCTTTCCTGCAGCAGGTTTGTTTCTATCACAGCAGAGTAGAGATAGAGATATCTCTCTCTGGAGAGTGGGATAGGCAGGTTTATTGGCAACCAGTTATATAACATCAAGGCTTCTCGACTCCTGTAACACAGTCCACTGCATTTATTGGAAATACCTGGCTCTCTCTTGTTGTTGTTGTTGTTGTTTTTAAAGATTTTATTTATTTATTTGACAGAGAGAGACACAGGGAACACAAGCAAGGGGAGTGGGAGAGGGAGAAGCAGGCCTCCCGCGGAGCAGGGAGCCCGATGTGGGGCTCGATCCCAGGACCCTGGGATCATGACCTGAGCTAAAGGCGAACGCCCAATGACTAAACCACCCAGGCGCCCCAATACCTGGCTCTCATCACATCAACATGAGAGAACTGGGGCTTCCGGAATTTATACAACAATGTTACACTGACTGCTGTTATTACTGTGAATAACAAGTGGTCTTTCATCTCTCACCCAGTTCTGTCTTTTGTCAGTATTTGTGAAACTGTAGCAGGCTATTTTATCAACTTGCTTGTAGGTAAGATCTTACAACCATCATAGATCCTCATTTGATATATGGTTTGCAAATGTTTTCTCCCATTCCATAGGTTGCCTCTTCATTGTGTTGATTGTTTCTTTTATGCGAAACTTTTTAATTTGATGTAGTCCTACTTGTTGAGTTTTGCTTTTGTTGCTTATGGTTTTGATGTCATAACCAAAAATACAATGCTGTCTATAGTTTCTTTTCTTGTAGACTCCTCAATCTGGCTTGTTATCAGGGTAATCCTGGCCTCCTTTTTTTTTTTTTTTTAAGATTTTATTTATTTATTTGAGAGAGAGAGACTGGGGGCAAGCATGAGTGGGAGGGAGGGGCAGAGAGAGAAGCAGACTCCTCACTGAGCAGGGAGCCTGACACAGGGCTCAATCCCAATACACTGAGATCATGACCTGAGCTAAAGGCAAATGTTTAACTGACTGAGCCACCCACTTGCCCCTAGTCCTGGCCTTCTAAAATGAGTTTGAGAGCATTTCCTCCTCTTCAGTTTTTTGGAAGAGTTTGAGAAGTATTGGCATTAATTCTTTTTAAAATGTTTGATAGGGTTCACCAATGCAATCATTTGGTCCTGGTTTTTGCTTTGTTTTATTTTATTACTGATTGAATCTCCTTACTAGTTATAGGTCTGTTCCAACTTCTGTTCCTCCATGATTCAGGCTTGGTAGGTTGTATGCTATAAATTTATCAATTGTTTTTCTGGGTTATCCAGGTTATTCGTGTATAATGGCTCATAGTAGCCTGTATAATCCTTTGTATTTTTGTGATGTCAGTTTTAATGTCTCCTCTCTCATTTATAATTTTGAGACTTTTCTCTTTTTTCTTGGTTAATATAGCTAAAAGTTTGTCAATTTGCTTATCTTTTTAAAAACCCAACTCTATTAGTTATTTTTTATTGTCTTTTCTCTATTTTATTAATTTCTGGTATAATCTTTTTAAAATTAATTTTTAGTTCCATTAAATGAATATACAGTGTTATATTAGTTTCAGGTGTATACTATAGTGATTCAACAATTCTATACATTATTCAGTGCTCATCATAAGAACATATTGCCCTTCACCTATTTCACCCATCCCCTTACCCACCTCCCCTCTAGTTTGTTCTCTATAGTTAAGAGTCTGTTTCTTGGTTTACCACCTTTTTTGTTATTCATTTGTTTTGTTTCTTAAATTTCACATATGAGTGAAATCATATGGTATTTGTCTTTCTTTCATGGACTTATTTCACTTAGCATTATATCATCTAGAACCATCCATGTTTTTGCAAATGGCAAGATTTCATTCTTTTTTGTGGCTGAATAATATTCCATGGTATACATTTACCATCTCTTCTGTATCCATTCATCAATTGATAGACACTTTGATTTCTTCAATATTTTGGCTACCAAAAATAATGCTGCAATAAACATAAGGCTACATGTATCTATTTGAATTAGTGTTTTCATATTATTTGGGTAAATATTCAATAGTGGATTACTGGATCATATGGTAATTCTATTTTTAACATTTTTAGGAAACTCCATACTGTTTTTCACAATGTCTATACCAGTTTGCATTCTCACTGACAGTGCACGAAGGCTCCTTTTTCTACACATCCTTGCCAATTCTTGTTTCTTGTGGTTTTTTTTATTTTAGCCATTCTGACAGGTATAAGGTGATATCTCATTGTGGTTTTGATTTGTCTTTCCCTGATGATGAGTGAACATCTTTTCCTATGTCTGTTATCTATCTGTTTTCTATGGAGAAATGTCTGTTCATGTCTTCTGCCTATTTTTAAATTGGATTATTTGGGGTTTTTTTTTTGTTTTGTTTTTTATTTGTGTGTGTGTGTGTGTGTGTGTGTGTGTTGAGTTGTGTAAGTCCTCTATATATTTTGCATTTTAACCCCTTATTGGATATATCATTTGCCAATATCTGACCTATTTAATGATTTGTCTTTTTGTATTGTTGATTGTTTCTTTTGCTCTGTGGAAGCTTTTTAATTTGATGTAGTCTCAATAGTTTATTTTTGCTTTTGTTTCCCTTGCCCTAGGAGACATATCTAGAAAAATGTTGCTATGGCTGATGTCAGAGAAATTACTGCCTGTGCTGTCTTCTAGGATTTTTATGGTTTCAGGTCTCACATTAGGTCCTAAATCTATTTAGATTTTATTTTTGTGCATGGTATAAGAAAGTGGTTCATTTTTGTTTCTTTTGCTTGTAGGTGTTCAGTTTTCCTAGCACCATTTGTTGAAGAAACTGTCTTTTTCTCATTGCATATTCCTGCCTCCTTTGTCATAGATTAATTGACCATATAATTGTGGGTTTATTTCTGGGCTCTCTATTCTGTTCTATTGATCTATGAGTGTATTTTTGTGCCAGTACTGTACTGTTTTGATTAATACAGCTTTGTAGTATATCTTGAAATCTGGGATGTGATACTTCCAGTTTTGTTCTTCTTTGTCAATATTGCTTTGGCTATTCAGGGTTTTTTGTGGTTCCATACAAGTTTTAGGATTATTTTTTTTAGCTCTGTGGACAAAGCTGTTGGTATTTTGATAGGGATTGCTTTAAATCTATAGATTACTTTGGGTAGTATGGACAGTTTAACATTTGTTTTTTCAATCCATGAGCATGGAATATCTTTCCATTTGTTTGTGTTAGTAGATAAGCCTCCCTTAGTATATGCTGGGAGTTTTTCAAACTGTTGCCTCTATGCCTTATCTCAGCAGCGTTGTTTGTTATGCTGGCTTTTTAAAGTTGAGGACTCAGTTTCCTATCACCCTCTTGTTCTCCTAGATGGAATCCACTGATTTTTAATGTTCTCAGTGTTAAGTCCCACTGATTATAAAAACTTGTGAGGTGAAGTCCCTCTAGTTTCCAAAGCCAAATGGGGATTTGTCTTCCCAGTGCAAGTCCCCCATGCTTGGGGTGTCTGGTGTGGAATCTGCTCCTCTCCCTTTTCCATCCTTGCAGTCCCTCCCTCCTGCTGACAATCTCAGGAATCAGTTTGGCTCTAGAACGTGTTTCTGTCCTTTCTACCATTTTTGATGTGGCCTCTTCTCAAAATTATCTGTGGAAAGTATGTTCTGCCAGGCTTTGGGTCATTTTCTGGGTTATTTACACTGATGTTGGTGTTATCTAGGTGCATCATTGGGCCAAGCATGAGCTTAGGATCCTCATACTCTGCCACCTCCCCCAAAATCTGTTTCTGCTATAATTTTTATTATCTTTTTCCTTCTGCTAACTTTGGGCTTAGCTTTTTCTTTTTCTAATTTCTTGAGGCATCAAGTTAGGTTGTTTAAGAATGTGTTGTTTAATTTCCACATATTTCTGAATTTTCCTATTTTCCTCCTGTTGCCAATTTCTAGTTTCATAGATATTTGGCCAGAAAAGATACTTGATATGATTTCAATTTTCCTTAATTTGTTAAGGCTTGCTTTGTGGCCCAACATGATATGATCTATCTGGAGAGTATTTCATGTGCACTTGAGAAAGATAGGGTATTCTGGTGCTGTTGGATGGAAATTCTATATGCATCTCTCTCTCTCTGCGCGCACACACACACACATGCACACACACACATTTGTTCTGTAGAGTTATTCAGGTCTGGTGTTTCATTTTCTGTCTGGATGCTATATCCAGTGTTGAAAGTGGGCTGTTGTAGTCCCCTACTATTATTGTATTGCTATCTACTTCTCATTTGAGTTATGTTAATATTTATTTAAAATATTTAGGTACTTCAATGTTGAGTGCATATATACTTACAATTATTATATCCTCTTGATGAATTGACTCCTTTGGTCATGTTAATTTTAGAATGACAATTATACATCCAACCAAACTGTAAATATTCTATACTCACATATTGTTAACTCAATTACAGACATGCAAGAAGGAAAATAGGCCATATGGGTTTGAAGTTCAGAAGAAAGGTCCGGATAAAGAAGATATATTTTGCAGTTATCCATGTTGATGAGTTTTAAAGCCATGAGACTAGATTCCACCACCTTTGAAGGAGTATAGATTGAAAAGAGGTTTGAGGACTGAGCCATGAGCCCCTATAATATTTAAAGTTTAGGGTAGATGGAAGGAGAAAGTAAGAGAGATCACCAATAAAATAGGAGGAGAACCAAGAGGAAGTGTCACCCTAGAAGCCTTGTGAAGAAAATGTCTTGGGGCGCCTGGGTGGCTCAGTCGTTAAGTGTCTGCCTTCTGCTGGGATCATGGTCCCAGGGTCCTGGGATCAAGCCCCGCATCGGGCTTCCTGCTCCGCGGGAAACCTGCTTCTCCCTCTCCCACTCCCCCTGCTTGTGTTCCCTCTCTCGCTGTATCTCTCTCTGTAAAATAAATAAATAAAATCTTTAAAAAAAAAAAAGAAAATGTCTCAAAATAGGAGTCATCAGTAGTATTAAAAGTTGTTGATAGGTAAGATAAAGAACTTACCACTATATATAACAATGTTTTGGAATTGGTGACCTGACATATGCAGTTTCTATTAAGTGTTAAAGGCAAAAGCCTATGTGAAATAGGTTAAATAGAAAGTAAAGCTCAGGGAATACCTCGCTGGTTCAGTCAGTTGAGCATCCAACTCTTGATTTTGGCTCAGGTCATGATCTCAGGGTTGTGAGATTGAGCCCAGCAACAGGCTCCATGCTAGGCATGGAGTCTGCTTAAGATTCTCTCTCCTTCTCCCTCTGCACTTCCCCCCCGCCCAAAAAAAAGAAAAAAGGGAAGAACAGGAAAGTAAAGCCTAGAATAGAAAATGAAATTTCCAAATAATCTGGGATAAAAAATGAGGCAATATCTGAAGAAGAGTATGGAAACAAAGCAAGTTTTTTTTAAAAAAGAGGTTACATATTTATGCTAATGGTAATAATCTAAGAGAAAGGAAAAATGATAGTGAAAAAGATGGGGGAGGGGTAAATGTTAGAGTTATGTGTTTGAGTAGGTAAGAGGGGATCAGACTAGAGAGCATGGGTCATTCTTTTCTAGCATCAGAAAGAAAGGCATATATAAAAGCAGATATGGTGATGGGAGCTTGAAAAATTTCTCTTATAATCTCAACTCTCTTTTCACAGAAATAGGAAACAAAATCATCAGCTGAGGGGAGATGGTGTTGGAGGTTTAAGGACAGAGAAGGCATGGAATGATTATCTAAGTGAGTGGGAGAGGGAATGGACCAGGAAGACAGGATGAGCGCTGAGCGAGTGTTCTCTTAAGGTTAAGGATTATGAAATAAAATGGAGAAGAGTGAACATGGTTGTACTTTTCTTCAGCTCTATTCAGTTGTCCAGGTATGAGGATAGAGTGTGTATGGGATCTGGGCTTTATGAGCACTGGGATTTAGCCAGATAAGTATAATGGGAGGAGAGAGGGAGTTGGGAGTTATGTGGAAATATGTGATTATAATTATGATCTATGTTACTTGTGTAGGCAGGGAAGTGAGGACTAGATGGAAATGAGGGACAATGAAAAGGTTATTGAAATCAATAGAATATAGGCAAAGGATTGATGGAAAATCTACTTGAGGGTGGTAGAATAAAAGATTGGAATTTTTGGTTGAAGAGTTTATGGAAGGAATCCAGATCTAAATGCAGATCTGTTTTTATCTAATCCACTTTGAATTCTGTGTCCTGGTCATTTTACATACCTAACCCAGTCTGGGTACTCAATTGCCTCACGTGCCAATTCTTTTTATTGCTGTCTCTGTTCCATATACTATCCAGCTCACAGAAGCAATAAGAAGCATCTTTCTGAAGAATCATTTTGATCTTGCTACTCAAATTTTTAGACATCTATAATGATTCCAGTCCATTTTCAAATCAAATTTTGATGTTCTTTACAAATAATATTTCCATGACTTCTTACTGTGCCCCTCTCTACTCCATCATATATATTTTTTTCATTTTGCACTTATAAACACAGGATATTTCCCAGGAGTTTTCTAAATGAAAAATAAATCATTTTCTCCCTTTATTTCTCACCAATTTCATTGTTTCAAGAAAAATGTTCTTAGGTCTGAAGTTTTTCTTTTGCTGCTCAACGGTTCTTTGTAGTATGTTTTCACCACCTCTCTAGAGTAATTGCACCACAATCCCAGACCTTGATCTCTAAATTTTTATTTATCTCCTCCTGTGATATCTTATAGGCTCAAAGAATAGAGTCAGGTTGTTTTTTTACCCAAATATGTGGTAAGATTCAGTCACACTGTCTTCAAATATGGAGTGGGCCTTTGTCCTTTCCAATCCTTTGGGCAGTCTGTGCACAAGTGATTCCCTTTGATGTGTTATCAAGGAGTTCCAGATGAAACCCTAACACTTTTGTTTGCTTTCATTATTGTATATTGCTCCAGGCTCAGTGTTCTAATTGTCTTTCCTTTTTAAGGGACATGTATTAGGGCCTTAGGCTATTATTTTTTCTCTATTAATTGGTTATTTTGAGTGGTTAATTCTCATTCTCATTTGATTGATTTCTTCTGTAGAACCTTGAGACCAATGATACTTTGGTAATTTTTTATATAATGGATCTTACATTTTTTTTCTCATATTCCCTTCCCATCATTTTTTTCAGGACTTTCAGGTTAATCATGAGTTTATTTACAATGACAGTTTAAGATATATTTTCCTGTTATTTCTGAAGAGGGATGCAAACTCAACAAAGCTAAGTTCTGGTAGAAAATAGTTGTTTTGATTTTTAGATGATCCTTAGGAACCCTAAAATAGGAAACACCCATTAGACACAAGATTTGGGTCCCTTATTTTTCTTTGGTAGGTATATAAGTTCCCTAGATTTGCCATAACAAAGCACCACAAGCTAGGGGGCTTAAAATAACAAAAACGTATTCCCTTTCTGGATGCCAGAAGTCCAAAATCAAGATGTTGGTGGGACTCTCTTCCCTCAGAAGCTGGTAGGGGAGGATCCTTTCTTGCCTCTTCCAGCTTCTGAGAGCCCAGGCATTCCTTGGTGTAGGGCAATGTAACTCCATTATCTGCCTCTTTCTTCATGGGTCTTCCTTCTATGTTTGTGTCTGTGTCTAAATTTCTCTCTTCTTATGACGATACCAGTCATATTGGATTAAGGGCTCACCCTCATCGAGTATGACCCATCTTAACTATCTGCAAAGATTCAAACAAGGTCACATTCTGAGGTTCTATGTATACATGAATTTTTAGGGGACATCATTCAATCTAGTACAGTCGATGTAGAAAAGAGATCTATAAAAACTGAATTATAGTTATTCCATAAGAAGGTGAATGATTGATTGATTTAAATATTTTATTTATTTATTTATTTATTTATTTATTTGAGAGGGAGGGAGCACACAAGCAGGGGGAGGGGCAGAAGGAGAGGGAGAAGCAGACTCCCCCCTGAGTGGGGCTCGTTTCCAGGACCCTGAGATCATGGCCTGAGTTGAAGTCAGACACTTAACCAACTGAGTCACCCAGGTGCCCCAAGTGAATGTTTCAAAATGATGCTGTGCAATTTGTTACCCCTTCCCTCACTATCACCATTTATTTCCTTTTTTTAAAAAAGATTTTATTTATTTATTCATGAGAGACAGAGAGAGAGAGAGAGAGGCAGAGGGAGAAGCAGGCTCCCAAGGAGCAGAGAGCCCGATGCGGGACTCGATCCCAGGACCCTGGGATCATGACCTGAGCCGAAGGCAGATGCTTAACCATCTGAGCCACCCAGGCGCCCCACCATTTATTTCCTTTTTATGAAAAGCTGACATTAAGGAGTGAAAATGACTGGGAATGAGTCATTTCAGTCATTCAAGATGTTTTCCTCTGAAACCTTTCTCCAAATATTAGAAAAATGAATGCTTTGAGGAGAAAAATAGATTTGGTAAAATACTATTAAAGTAGAAACGTTAAGAAATAATTTCCTTTCCTGGATAAATGCCTTTTACCTGTGAAAGAAAAACTAAACTGAACATCCCTTCAAGTCTTTAATTTTATCCATTTCACTTCCCCTCAATAGATGACCTAACCTATTACATTACTAAGAAGCCAGCTTAAATGAGTTCTCTAATGATGCACAGTAGCCTTCAATATCTTCATTTTTTTTCCTTCCCCTTTGTTTCTCCATTTTCTTCTATGAGGAAAGTGCATTTCTTCCCCTGGCAGAGGCTGGTCTTTCTACTCATGCTCTTGATCTAACGTCTTTTTCTTCCTCTGAGATTTTATTCCTTTGATTTTCCTTTTTCTCTACCAGCTCTTTCCCCTATGTTGACAAACACATTTAGGTCTCTGTCTCCTGACAAACTGCATTTTCTTGACTCTGCCACTAAAATCAATACTGTTTTTCTCAGATCTCAACTCTTTTTGTCCTCTCAGCAGCATTTGACATGTTGACCATCCTCTCTTTGGATTTTCTTTTTCCCCATTTTTCATTTCTTCTAGCCTCACTAATATTTCTTCCTGTCTCCTTCACTGGCTCCTGTCTCCCCTATTGTGTCTTAAAATGGAGATATCTCCCAAGGTTTTATCCTCAAAAGTATTTCATTTCTTTCATGACTTCATCAACTCTCACATCTTCAATGCATAAATTCTTTTCAAACCTACACCTCATTCTCCCAGTTTTTCATAATGCTCAGGAGAAACAGCAGCAGCAACAGTAAAGATTTTAGCCACTTAGTGATTGCCTACTGTGTGCTATCTATTTCTCTCCTTTTTAAAAACCATTATCTTGGGCGCCTGGGTGGCTCAGTTGGTTAAGCGACTGCCTTCGGCTCAGGTCATGACCCTGGAGTCCCTGGATCGAGTCCCGCATCGGGCTCCCTGCTTGGCAGGGAGTCTGTTTCTTCCTCTGACCCTCCTCCCTTTCATGTGCTCTCTCTCTCTCATTCTCTCTGTCTCAAATAAATAAATAAAATCTTTAAAAATAAATAAATAAATAAATAAATAAATAAATAAACATTATCTTATTTTATCCTCAAATAAAGTCTATGAGTTGGATGTTATTATTCCTGTTTTTTCAGAGAAGAAAACAGGTTTAAAAACATTAAGCCAATTTTTCAGTCAAAAGTTATGAAAGCCATGATACTGAGAAAGCAAAAGTTCTTTCCTTAGACTCTGTCAACATCTCAGTGTGCCTCATGTACCTCCTTACCTCCTATTTTTTGTTAATATTAACACCTCACTCCTTATTTTATTAATTTCAGGGCTCAGATTCTAAACCTTTGGTTTTTCTCCCACTTCCTTTTTTCATAGAACTTGTAACACATAATTACTTGCCAAGTTCTTCATAATGTTTCTAATCCATCCCCTCTTTTCCAGTTTCAGGGCAGCCCCACTAGTTTAAGCACCCATTTCCTACCTTGCTTATTGCAAAAAAAAAATATTCTCATTGCTCCCCTTTGCATCCTATGCTGCACACTCCTACCTTGTGATTAGATTTACTAAAGCCCAGTTAGAGAGTGTCCTTCACTTTCTCATAGTTCTTCCAAGATTTTTTTGCCTGTTGAATTAGGTACAGATTCCTCACACTAGAGGTGATAGATAAAATATTTTATTAGATATATAAAAGATTTATTTTGATGATAAATTGAGAAAATACACATAAGGCATTTAGCAAAATGCCTATGGAAAGAGTTTAATGCATATTTTATAATAATAATAATTTAGAGCTCTTCACAATGTGGCCTGAACTTACTCTTCCAGCTTACATAGTTCAAGGCCCTTCGACCATACCCTCTATTCTAACAGGACACATTAGCAGGTATTCACTTTTCTGCTATAGTGCTTTCATTCATACTGTTTTCCTTCATGTCTTTTTGTTCTCTGCTTTTGAAATCCTTTGTATTATAGGTCCTTCTCAAAGGCCATCCTCATGAAGATTTTTCTGATTCAAGATTTCTTGCTCCAGGTCGATAAAATTGTTTTCTACTATAATCCCATAGCATCTTGTTTATTACTCTCAAATGACAAGCAACATAGACAATATGGTAATGTAATTGTCTGGGTACTTAGCTCATCTTTTCTGGATTATAAAGTCTTTGAGGGCATTACTTGCATCTAATTAATTCTGCATCTTTATAGAGGCTAATATAGTAACTTGAACAATACTTGTACTCAATACAGGTTTGAATTTAATTTCTATCATTTTTCTCTAAATTTATTAAGATAATAGTCTACTACAACAAAAAGACTCCAAGTGCTCTGACTCAAATAAGATAGAAGTTAATTGCCTTGAGGGAGGCATGGGGTCCAGGGGACATAGGTCACTCTTTTCCCTCCACAAGTTGACCCAGGGACCCAGTTTCCTCTGTGTTTCTGTTGAGCCAAATTTCCTTGGTTGCCTCCTCATCTGTATGATAGAGGTAGCTTACTTGTTTCATGTTCCCAATACAGCTTGTGGAAAGAGGACGAGGGAGTAGAAGGCAAGCAATTATCTTACAAGGAAGCAACATAAGTTATACAGTAGATTCTATTTACATTCCAGTGATGTCAGTTTAGTCACATGGCCACACTGATTTGCAAGGGAGAGAAGGGCTTGTAGTCCCTACATGACCAGGTAGTCATAACCCCATATACTCAAGGACATTTCTATTTCCAAAAAGAAAACTTGAAGAATGAAAGGGAGGGGACAATTAGCAGTCTTTGCCACACTTCCTCATGAGATAATTTGCTGTTATATTTTGTTTTTACTCTCAGTATCTTCTCATAAGACCATAGATTAAATCCTTCTGAATAACTGAGTATTTTGGATAGCAGGGTATGTATCTATTAAGGCACTAAAATTTTTTATTTGGCTCTTTCCAATAGAAATCTTTCAAAATGTATTTCATCTTCAATTGAATTATTGGTCTATTTTAATCATTTCTTGGATGCTCAGCATCATTTTTATAAACATCAACTATTTTACTGAAATGAAATAGATGTCCTTGAACAGATTGGTTCAGGTTCCTTTTTATAAATTTTCACTACTCTTGTGATGTAATCCAGTGATGTGCCTTTGGATACTCACTAGGCTTTTATTCCCAAACTCAATGTCCCCAGTTCTTATGTTTATTTTTAAACAACACCCTAACCTGCTCCTCTTGCTATTAAGTAGACTTTTAATTGGTTATGCTTGCTGGTGTAGGTTCAAATGCCTACAGAAGTCCTTGTTCCTCTTCTTTCCTGCTGTTTATAGCATTTTATGGGCTTAGAAATCAAACAAAAACTATGTAGTTGGCACCGTTCCAGTATTTTACATATTTTAATTAATTTTATCCTATACCAACTCTATACAAAGTATTATTATTTTGCTCATCTTATGGATGATCCAAGAGAACACTAAGTTTAAGTAACTTGCCCAAGGTCACAGAGCTAGTAAATAGCAGAACCATGATTCAATTTAGACAATCTAACTCCAGAGTTTTTGTTCTTAATAATTACACTGTACTGCCTTTAGGCTTCTTTGAGTCTATTCAAACCAAGAATAAATAGATTCAGAAAGAGTGTGAGAGGCATTCTTGTATAAAAAGTATTTTTGGAGGGCGCCTGGGTGGCTCAGTTGGTTAAGCGACTGCCTTTGGCTCAGGTTGTGATCCTGGAGTCCCGGGATCGAGTCCCACATCGGGCTCCCTGCTCAGCCGCGGGTCTGCTTCTCCCTCTGACCCTCTTCCCTCTTGTGCTCTCTGTCTCTCATTCTCTCTCTCTCAAATAAAAAAAAAAAGCATTTTTGGTCTTTAGAGCATTCTCTCCTTGCCCTGTTACATGAAGTTTGAATTGAAAGATAAACAAGTTCCACAAAGGTGAGGTAATATGACAGCTTATTTGTTGAGGCAGTTATGTCAGAAAGCAATGAGGAAGATTATTCTTACCATGCAAAATAGGTCAATTATAAAGCAGGGATTCAGAGGTGAAATCAAGTGTTTCTTCTCTTCTACATTTGACGTCACTGTAATTGGAAACCCATTCATTCTCTTTTGTGGGCAAAACAGTTTGATGCCCATTGGTTTAGAATATATGTGAGATTGATGTTTCACATATTGACTGTTCATGCCACCAGGATGTTAGAAGGAAAATTTCAAATGAAGAAGGAAAAAGTCAAAAAATGTTACCAGTGTTTTTCTTTGGTGCTATAATATAGAAGTTAGTTTCTAAAAATGATTGATTTAAAGGAAAAAAAAGAAGATTATCTTTTGGTCAAAGAAAAAGATATTTACCTCATGTGAAAAACTGGTACTTTGAAGGAAATGTGCATTTGAAAAATGTAATGTAAAGTATCTGGGCAACATTTTAACTTAAAGTATAAATGTAGCAGAGAGCATCTTAGGGTGAGAAGATACTAGCTGGGAATAATGCCAATAACCAAGAAAATTAGTCAAGTGAAAAAATGTTCTGTAAATGCTGACGGTGAAGAGTAGGCACTATCTAAGTTTGTTACAACTTCCACAAGACTGATATTTTCAAAGGACTTTTAGGCTTTGCTAATTTATTTTGATGACTAACATCAGTTTTTGGAGTATTTCTTGGGTGTTTACTTATTTTTCTGTTTCAAAAACAGCCCAAAGCATTTTTTTTTTTTTTATAGCAGAGGTGACTATCACTGAAAACTAAGGAGTCTCTTCTCTTAGCTATTGCTCTGAGTGGTTTTATTGTAAGGCAGCAGCATATTTTGGAGGTCTGCAATTTGGTTTATTACAAAACAAGGATGATAGTAGAATTTTCTATAAAATTACATACTTCTAGCATTTGTACTTCTGCACCTCATTAGCCTGTCAAAATGAGTGGTTACATTCATTTTTTATATAAACAATGCATATAATTATAAAACTCAGACTGAAGCATAGAAAGGAAGTAAACCAGCCTATACAGCATCAAAATGAGTGTGAAGGATGTAGTGGTCTAGCACTAGGAAATTTTCTATTTCTACAACCTGATATTGGCAGACAAATGTTACTACTTCCAATCAATAGATATTCCTATCTCCTCTTCTCCCTATCTCACTCAGCTATGAGAACACAAGTATACATTGAGGAACACAGAGCCCCCTGAAAAGTTAAAAAAGAGGGAGAGGGAGAGGGAGGGAAAGAGGAGTATACAGAAGTCAAGTATTAATTGTGCCAAAGTGTCCTACTGCCAAAGTGTCCCTTAGCTTATACAGATTTCCTTAAATTCAAGCAATATGAGCTAGAGCCTACTTTTAAGGTTGTGCTAGTTTCATGTATTTAAATCTCTTTAGAGTTTACACCACTACTCTGAGTGTAGGAAGAACTTGCCCAATATCAAAGCTGAAGTGTTTGAATTCCTATTAGAATTTTAAGCTGGTTTATTTAGCCTCATCTCTGACTCTGGAATAGAGCAATGCCTTGTGCAATCTTGAGCACTTGATTTTGTAACTTTGGTCTTTTGGGTAGGATAATTTTCCATCTATCTGATCATCTGTATCAAATTCCCTGGCAGAGGTTGAGGTCATGCTTCAGCTACCACATTCCTTTATGACAAGTCTAAGTACTTTGACTGCAACATGTGACTATGAATGTAAACCCAGATCTGCTTGTTGCTTTTTCTTCTGGCTTTTGTGTCCATAAATTTTATCTCATTTTTTTTTTACCCCACATAAACCTTGATTTTTATTCCATCATTTGACTGCATTGCAAGAACGAAAATATCCACTCAGGCCAAACTTGTAATAAGTTTCCTAGAAGACTGAAGATTTGAATGTCAAGGATTTGACATTGTCATGATCCTGATTGCTTCATTTTCTTTGTATTTCTTTCTGTGCTTCACTCTTTTCCTCTTATTTTGCCTTGGAATTATTCAAACTCTGTCTCTTTATTATATAAAGTATTCCCCGTTCCCTCCAAGCTTTCATTGGTTGATATGTGGGCCTGAGGGGCTTAACTTGTACTCTAAGGACCTCTTATGATGTCTTTCCAGCAAAGAGAGCTCTATTTTTTAGTATTATATCAGCTGTTAGCTCTTATAAACTTTAACTATCCTATTATGGGTCATAGCTCAATAATTTTATTAATTGCTTTCCTCTTTACATTTCTGCCTTCCCCTGTCATCTTCCTTCCCATTTTCCCTTCATTATTCATGTCTCCTTTCCTCCCTCCTTTCCTTTTTTCCTTCCTACTTTGCATACCTGATGTTTACAAGATATTCTCCTAAGCACTGAGATAAGGAGGATGAAGAAGACATGTCCTTACTTTTCAAGAAGAATCAGTCCAGAAAGGGTAGATAGATAGATAGGTAAATAAATATTAAAAAAAATACAAATGTGGGAGGCAGAGAGGGAGGAGGAAAAGCTGGGCATTTCACAGTTGCTAACATGGAGGATTTTTTTTGGAGAAAGCAATCATGTTGGTTTTCAACATGTTGAATTTTTATACCTGCAAGACACCTGAGAAGAGGAAAATTCAGTTTGGAGCTTTGAAAGAGATTAAAACTGGAATGTAAATTTAAGCATCGCCAGCATGTGTGGATGAGATTATTCAGAAAGGAGAAAAAGAATAAAAAGAAAAAGGGACCACAGAGGATGCAATCCTAAATAAAACCCACTTTTGCTGGTAGTCAGAAGCAGAGCCACTAAAAGTAAAAGCAAAAGTAAACAGTAAAAGTAAAAAAAAAAAAAAAAA
>NW_023270454.1:41560883-41655568 GCF_011800145.1 Mirounga leonina
AAGATTTTATTTATTTATTTGAGAGAGAGAGAATGAGAGACAGAGCGCATGAGAGGGAGGAGGGTCAGAGGGAGAAGCAGACTCCCTGCGGAGCAGGGAGCCCGATGCGGGACTCGATCCTGGGACTCCAGGATCATGACCTGAGCCAAAGGCAGTCGCTTAACCAACTGAGCCACCCAGGTGCCCTAGAAATAGACTTTTTTTGTCTTTTTTCTTTTCTTTTCTTTTTTTTTTTTTTGAGAGAAAGAGAGAGAGCACATGAGAGGGGGGAGGGTCAGAGGGAGAAGCAGACTCCCTGCTGAGCAGGGAGCCCGATGCGGGACTTGATCCCGGGACTCCAGGATCATGACCTGAGCCGAAGGCAGTCGCTTAACCAACTGAGCCACCCAGGCGCCCCTAACCCAGTCCATTTTCAACTCTTATCTTCCTCTTATGACTTTGAAACCATGGATAAAAAGAATGACTAGCCAAGCAAGGTAGGATAAGAATAGAGAGTAGTACAGGAAAGAGAGGAGGATCTTCATAAGGAAGGGAGTAATTGATGGTGTACAGTGTTCCAGAAACATTAAGTTCACTAAAGATTGAAAAGGGGCCATTGAACGAGTGTTCTCCCTTCCTTAACCTTCTTCTGTAGATGGTTCCATCTTGTTCTGTTTCAGTGAAGATGGAGGACAGATGCTCACCAATTTTCTCAGTTTTCTTGCCTAATACTTTTTTCATTTTTTTCCATTAAATTCCATTCTTTTAGTATTATTTTGGGAGACTTCTCAGGAATATATTCTAGTTTTTTATTTCTCTAAAACCCCTATTGAATCTTTATCTTGACAGAGTCCCACTGAGTGAATTGAGTTAATGTTTCATTCTACCTCATTATGCTTTCGTTACTTCATTCCTAGAGAGCACTTATTTTTTAAGACGCATATTGAATTCCTGGATTATATTCAATTTGTGGTGCCCTGTGATCTTTAGATTTCTTTTGTTTACATTTCTGTTTTGGGCCAAAATTAATAGATCTTAGTATGTCATAATATAACTGGTTTCAAAGGATATGGTTATAGGAAACTGGAGTATTTTGTTTTGTTTTGGCAGGTGTGGAGAAATAGAATCTAAGTAAACATAATGGAAAAGATGAGACATAGACAATTATTAAAAAGATTTTTTCTGTTAACAGAATTTATGCTGAAGGTTTCTATAAGTATGACCAGTGATCAGTAGAGTCTTTTCAAATTGGCAATAATAAAATGACTTTCTAATCCTGTAAGAATATAAGTTGAACAGATTAGATGCTCAAAGAGTAGAATGTTGCTTTTCTTAAGTCATAAATTTCTTCGGTTTTGACGTCTCTCAAAAAGTGATTTTATGCTGCTATTTTCTATAAAATATATGACTGTTTTTATGATAGTTTTTACATTATTTTATTACTTTTATAAGGATACTTGAAATAAATTTCAGTGTATTTTTTTACAAGGAGAACAGAAAGATAAAATTGCAATGAGGCTGAAATAATTCCTACATCTAAACATTCATCATATGAATTTATGTAAAACTTTGCAATCACAAGGCCAGTGAGTCTAAAAGTCTACTTATATGTCATCCTTCTTCTGGAGGAAGTATATTTCTATTCTTATCATATTTGGATGTCAGAGTTCCTGTGACCAAGAGTTCATCTAACCTAAAACAAGTCACTGGGGATCAAAAGAAACTGCTGGGGGTCTTCCTTCAAGTCTTTCTTCAGGTTCATCCATCCTAAGAAATGCAGTTGATTGCAAGGATCTTTAATCCAGAAGGGCTTATCTTATCAGGCATGGTAGGGGCTGAGATGCTAAGTTTTAAAACATTTTATTATGATTTTCCTTAAACATATAGCAATATTGGAAGAATTATACAGTGAAAAACCACCCTATATATAACCACAACCCAAATTCTATTATTTATATTGTCCTATAGGTATTTTATCACATTTTATATATCCCTTTATCCCTCCTTTAATTCATCTTATCTTTTTGATGCATTTCAAAGTAAATTGCAGATATCAGCATACTTCTCCCTAAACATTTCAGCATGAATATTATTAACTAGAATTCAATATTGAATTACTATTTTTCTTTTGATATAAAATTTATATCAATAAAATGCACAAACAGCATATTCACTGAGGTGTTTTGTTTTTGTTTTTGTTTTGAGAGAGAGAGAGGTAAAGAGAGAGGTTGCAGAAGGGCAAAGGGAGAGGGAGAGAGAGAATCTTAAGCAGACTCCACACCAAGCATGGAGCCCAATGTGGGGCTTGATCTCAGAACCCTGAGATCATGATCTGAGCTGAAATTAAGAGTCCGATATTTAACTGACTGAGCCACCCAGGTGCCCTACATTCACTGACTTTTGACCAATGAATACACTTGTTTAAACCAAACGCATATCAAGATATCACCACCTGAGAAAATTCCTTCACGACCCTTCCAGTCAAACCCTACCTGTATCCCCAGAGGAAAATACTTTTCTAATTTTTTTTCAACCATAAATTAGTTTTTCCTATTCTAGAATGTCACATAAATGGAAGAATACAATATGTAGTCTTTTGTGTCTGACATTTTTTTTCACTTATCATAACGTTTTTGAGAGCTAAGTTGTTGCATGTATTGGTAGTTAATTGCCATTTTATTGCCAAATTGTATTCCATTGTATAGATATATCAAAGATTATTTATTCATTCTCCTATTGATGGACCCTGGATTTTTCTAGTTTTGGGTCATTATGAATAAGAATGTCATGAATATTGTTGTACAAGTGTTTTCATAAACATATGCTTTCATTTCTATTAAGTAGATATCTAGAGTGGAGTTATTAGGTCATGGGTGAGGAGAAGTTTGTTCAGTTTTTTAAGAAACTGCCAAGCTTTTTCCCACAGTGTGTGTATCATTTTGCATTCCTATCAACAATATATGAGATTTCTAGTTGCTCTACATCCTTGCTAAGATTTAGTGTTGTCGGGCGCCTGGGTGGCTCAGTTGGTTAAGCGACTGCCTTCAGCTCAGGTCATGATCCTGGAGTCCCTGGATCGAGTCCCGCATCAGGCTCCCTGCTTGGCAGCGAGCCTGCTTCTTCCTCTGACCCTCCCCCCTCTCATGTGCTCTCTCTCTCTCTCTCATTCTGTCTCACATAAATAAATAAAATCTTAAAAAAAAAAAAGATTTAGTGTTGTCAGTGTTTTAAATTTTAGCCATTATGGTGGGGATGAGAGCTGCAGGACTTAGGAACAAATCCTTCTTCCACTGCCCCCCAATTTTTCTTCTTCCTTTCCTTTCCTTTCCTTTCCTTTCCTTTCCTTTCCTTTCCTTTCCTTTCCTTTCCCTTCTTTCCCTTCTTTCCCTTCCCTTTCCTTCCTTTCCTTTTCCTTCCTTCCTTTTTTCTTTTCTCTTCTTTTCTTTCCTTTCCTTTCCTTTCCTTTTTCTTTTGTTTTTCTTTTTCTATTTCTTTTTCTTTTCTTTTCCTCTTTTTGCCCCAGGAAGCTCTTGCAGCACTCACTGCCTAATTACTAAGACCATAGAGAGTCTAGGGTGTTTTGCTAATTTAAATTTTTGATCCAGATGGACTCTGTTTTATGGGCTTCTTGACCTTGAAGACTTCTACCACTTTTCTTTAGCTGCAATACCAGATTATATAGGAACTAATCCAATCTTCTTCCAAACTCTTGCCTTTTTTTTTATGACTTTGACACAATGAACATCACAATTACCAGCTAGCTGATCTAGACATAAAAGCAGGGGAAGGGTATGGAAGAACTATTACCTTTTCTATGAGTGTTTTATGCAAGATAAAACATTTATACATTAAACTTAGAATGTGTCAGGTCAGTTAGAAGAAAATACTGGGAGACTGTTTATGCCTGGCAATTCCACCTGCATAGTTTGCCCTCTGTTTCTGTATTCTCCCTTGAAAGAGTATGAAGAACTCCTTTTAAAACGATTTTTCTTCTTGGTTTCCCAAAAAGCTGGATGAAATGAGTAGATGTGTTGAGGTGTGCTAAATAGAACACTGAATGGAGAAAGGGGAACCCTCTTACACTTTTAGTGGAATGCAAGCTGGTGCAGCAACTCTGGAAAACGGTATGGAGGTCCCTCAAAAAGTTGAAAATAGAGCTACCCTATGACCCAGCAATTGTACTGTTGGGTATTTACCCCAAAGATACAAATGTAGTAATCCAAAGGGGCATGTGCACCCCAATGTTTATAGCAGCAACATCCACAATAGCCAAAATATGGAAAGAGCCTGGATGTCCAACTACAGATGAATGGATAAAGAAGATGTGAGATATATATATATATATATTACACACACACACACACACACACAATGGAATACTACTCAGCCATCAAAAAATGAAATCTTGCCATTTGCAATAATGTGGATGGAACTAGAGGGTGTTATGCTAAGCAAGATAAGTCAGTCAGAGAAAGACAATTATCATATGATCTCACTCATATGTGGAATTTAAGAAACAAAACAGAGGATTATAGGGGAAGGGAGGGAAAACTATAACAAGACGAAATCAGAGATGGAGACAAGCCATAAGAGACTCTTAATCATAGGAAACAAACTGAGGGTTGCTGGAAAGGAGGGTCGTGGGGGGATGGGGTAACTGGGTGATGGTCATTAAGGAGGGCACGTGATGTAATGAGCACTGGGTATTATATAAGACTGATGAATCACTGAACTTTACCTCTGAAACTAATAATACACTATATGTTAATTAATTGAATTTAAATAAAAAAATAAATAAATAGAACACTGAACATACCTTTTTTTAAACTTATGCAGCAGCATTTTTTCCCCCCAGCTCATCCAGGTACAAAGAGCAGGTGGTTTGTAAGCCGCTGGGAGTCTGATTGTGCTCATCAAACATTTCCTCAAGAAGTCTTGATTTTGAAGAATGCTGTCATATATGAACTTTAAGAAATCTGGTATTAGCCCCATGTAATGTTCTAGGTCATTGGCTTGTAATGTTATTTCTTGAGATACCTACTTTTTAAACCTATTCTCTGAGACTTTTAATTTAATTTAAATTGTTATTTTTATTGAGTTCAGTGTTTTACAGCTGCATGTAGCCATTGGTTTTAGTGTCATAAGATTTTTATTTTTCTTTGTTAGGTCTTTCTCCTTGACTGTCCTCTTGTGCCTTAAATTTGGATCAGGATGTTCATGAAGAAAGAAGATCTGAGTTCTGCAAATCTCTTAATATTGTATGGCTGATTTTCTCTATTCCTGGTCTCAAACTATCATTCCCTTCCACTCATTACAGTTATTAAAGAAATTTTAACCAGTTGTTTTGCCCTCACAAACATAAAACATCTTGATGCTTATCTTAAAGTAATCCTAGGCAATAGTATCAGTAATATCATTTTACACATGCACAGAGAAATATCATTCTCATAATTGTCTAAAGTAGAAGTCATGACCTAAGACTAGTTTTCCAGGAATATTTAATGGCTGTCATGGTCCCTTAGAAAGGATGAAGGTAGTAATAAGAAGTATTGGGGGTAGGATGGACAGATTTGCTATGCCACTATGGATAGCAAAGTTCTGGATGTTAGTAGTTAAAAATGAGACATATCCAAAAGAGGCAGCATAACTGATGCCTACCATTTTTTTTTTTTTTGGTAATAATACCTATAACCTATGCCATCATTTATTCATTCAACAAATGTTTACTGATGGCATACTATGTGCCAAGCAGTTATAGGGGTTAGTGGTACATCAGTGAACAAAACAGAGAAAAAAATTTCCTCATAGAGTTTACATTTTGATAGATGGGTATAGAAAATAAAAATAAATAGACAATTATGTAGTATGTTATGAGGTGATAAGTGCTATGGAAAAAAATAATGCATCTGGTGGGTGAAATTTTTAAGGGAAGTTCTCATTAAGAAAAGAGCATGGTGAGCTCTGTGAGTTGTGTAAGACTGTTGAATCACAGACCTGTACCTCTGAAACAAATAATACATTATATGTTAAAAAAAAAAAAAGAAGAAGAAGAAGACAGTAGGGAGGGAAAAATGAAGGGGGGGAAATTGGAGGAGGAGAGGAACCATGAGAGACTATGGACTCAGAAACAAACTGAGGGTTCTAGGGGCTAGCCTGGTGATGGGTATTAAAGAGGGCACATTCTGCGTGGAGCACTGGGTGTTACACACAATGAGTCATGGAACACTACATCAAAAACTAATGATGTATGGTGATTAACATAATATAATAAAATTAAAAAAAAATAATGATGTATGGTGATTAACGTAACATAATAAAATAAAAAAACAAACAAAAAAAAAAACAAAAAAAATAATGCTACTATGAAAAAAAAAGAAAAGAGCATTTGAGCAAAGATTTGATAAAAGGTAAAGGGATCAACTATGTTGGAAATCCGGGCTCAGATTGTCACAGTCAGAGGAGTACATATCTGATAGAATGCAGGAACAGCAAGGGGATGACTGTGATGCTGAAGTGAAGTGAATGAAGTACAGATAGTGGATGAGATCAGAAAGGCAATGGAGGTCCAGATCCTACAGGAATCTTGTCTGCTGTTGTAAGGGACTTTGTTGTAAGGGAATTTATTCTTAGTATGCTGTTTATTCTGTTGGAGGACTGACATGCATTGACATGTCTAAATGGATCACTCTGGTTCTTGGTTGAGTATAAACTGAAGGATAGCAAGAGTGTAAGGGGAGATCATTTGAGCATGAGTAGAGCCTTCTCTGTATCTGGTAGTTACAAGAATTTTGGGTGCAGTACAAATGGAATAGACCAATAGGAAAACTAAAATTAATAAGATGACTCAGAACTTCTTTGTGAAAAGACTACATGCACACTGTGTTTGTGTCTGCCTTGGTTGTTGGTGTGTTTGGTAAGTCTATAAGCATTTTATGTGTTTATGGTGAATAAATCTGCAATTACAAATTTATGTTAACATCTTGAAATTCTACTCTTTGAAGTTCTATCTGTACTTCAAAAGTACTTTTCTTGCTTTATTTATATCTGGTGGCTTATCTCAATGGATATTTGCTCAATTGTCTCTGAAGAAATATTATAACTCTGCTCAAGGACAAAAGCTTCTCCAAAAATAAATAATTATGAACCTGAGAAGGTATTATGTTAGGGGCTCCTCCAGGAGTAATGGACTCGACAATCTCAGGAGTATAATATTGAGAAGTATATGAGTCAATAGAAATTAACTAAGTGTTTAAAATAGTAAATGTTTTATGTCTAAGACAAATTTGATTTTAAAAGTAATCAAGACTATGGAATTGAAGCAAATGATAAGGCAATTTAGTCTTTGCTATGAGAATAGAAGAAGAATATCAAGATTTCAGGAAAATGAAATAGGAAAAATTACTCATCGGAGTTAGCTATTCCTAAATTGTGGCATATGAATAGTTAAGATGATCAAACCAATAGGAACGAAAGCTTAAAGCAATTGTATAAGTATTAATTTAATTGCACACAGATTTAGAAGCTCAAAAAAAAAGATTTTATTTTCCTACAACTAAAAATAATCTGTGCCATTCCATTCTGCCTAGTAGCACAAATGTACAAATGTAACCATTGTCACTTTAAGGTAAATGTAATCAATTAAATAATCTGTCAATTTGATCAGGATTTTCTCCTTTCCATTCTCCCTGAAAATGCATAGGTATTCTGGGGGACTTCCTTCAGTGTCCAGCGCCAGAGGGGCAAGGCATCTATTTCTCAGTTGTCCTTGTTGGCATCTGTTGCCACCTTCCAGTGGTTGATCCTCAGTTGTTGGTATCCATCCTCACCCTAAAGGTAAAATTTGACTCTTGTTTTTTGTATACTTTGCACTTTCTCTGTTGAGAAACCACTAATTTAGTATGAAGAATGTCTTAGTATAACAAGGAACTTAGTCTAATAAGGAACTGATGTGGTATGGTAGTATATCTCTCAGATGGCTGGCATCACTTCCTTTCTTCTCTGTATATGCATGCTGTTTCCTCATCATGTAATAGCTTGGTTCACCCTCCTCCTCTTGAATCTAGACTCATCCAATTGACTTGCTTGACCAACAAAACAAAGCCTTGATAGTGAAATTTGGAGACTTTCAAAGGCTAGGTCATTGGAAGTCTTGCAGCTTCTGCTGGACCACTTGGAATGCTCACTTCTGGGAACACTGTCTGGGAATCCTGAGCTTCTTTTTTTTTTTTTTTTTTTTTTTTTAGTAATGAATCCTGAACTTCTATATGAAATCCAACTACTTTGAGACTGCCATTCTGGAGAGGATACATGTGAGCATTCCAATGAATAGTTTTAGCTGAGCCCAGCCAGTCTTCCAGCCATCCTGGCCAAGGTATTAGTGTGTAAGTAAAACTGTCTTGGACCCTCCAGGTGAGCTCCTTCACAGGCTAACTACCACCGAGTAATAGCTATTGATATGACATGGAACATAAGAAATGCTTAGCTGAGACTTGTCCGCATTTCTGACCTACAAAATCATGAGAGATAATAAGTTACTGTTTTAAGCCACTAAATTTTGAAGTAGTTTGTTAGGTAGCAAAAGATAACCAGAATAGGTGGAGTACCACATTCTTTTCATATCTCAAGTTTTTATCCCATTACCTAGTTAGTACAGTCAAGTTGATAATATAGCATAGATTTCAAATTCTTTTGAGCATTGTGATCTGTTGTTAGGAAAATGATCTTTTCCCCAAAGAACAGGGTCTGCTCCATGAGTCTTTACTTACCATTGTCTGCTGCTTTCATGTGTCATCACCGGGAGACTTTGCAGAAAGACTTTCTTAGGAAATATCACCAGAGTACTTTTTGAGTGAATATCCATTCTCCCTGCTTTGAAACTACCTGCTTAGTTTCTCTGGATCTTTTAGCTATTTTACATACTTTCACTAAGTCTTTTCATTTATTTCTTTGGGCCCTGAAAGTACCAAAATCACACTAAACTAGCTCTAGTCCTTCATTCCTCTTCTGATATGCATCTTTCTGATTAATATATTTACTTTTATTGTTTTTGTTAATTTTTATTGTATGGTAGCATATGTACAGAGTAGTGCACAAATCTTAAGAGTATGCTCTATGAATCTTCACAAAACAAAACACACCTGTATAACTATCACCCAGATCAAGAAATAGGACATTTAGTAGTACCCAGAAGCTCTCTTTCTACCAGGCCTCCACTCATTACCCCAAAGTAATAAAGCATTTTGATTTTTATAACCATAGTTTTGATTGCTTTGAACTTTATGTAAATGGATTCATATAGTATGTATTCTTTTGTTTGAATTCTTTTATTTAACTTTTTGTTGGTGATACTCATCTATGTTGTACCTGTAACAATCTTTTGTTCATTTTAATTGTTATATGGTAGATCACCATATGAATACGTCACAATTGTTAATGGACATTTCAACTGTTCATAAGTTTTGACTAAGTATTGTCAAATATGAATGTTCAAGGCTATGTATATTCTAGTACATATGTACACATTTTTGGTATGTACCTTGAAGTAGAATCATAGGATCCTAGAGTATGTGTATGTTCAGCTTTGGGAGATAATCTCAAACCAGTTTCAGGAGTAGATGTGTCAATGTACACACCCACAAGCAGAGTGCCTGAGAGTTCTAGTTGTATCATATCCTGACACTATTTGGTTTAGGTTTTGTTTTGTTGTTGTTTTTGTTGTTTATTTTATTTATTTGTTTGTTTGTTTGTTTGTTTATTTTTTTATTCTTATGTTAATCCCCATACATTACATCATTAGTTCTAGATGAAGTGTTCCATGATTCATTGTTTGTGCATAACACCCAGTGCTCCATGTAGAATGTGCCCTCCTCAATACCCACCACCAGGCCAACCCATGCTCCCACCCCCCTCCCCTCTAGAACCCTCAGTTTGTTTTTCAGAGTCCATCGTCTCTCATGGTTCGTCCACCCCTCCGAATTCCCCCGCTTCATTCTTCCCCTCCTGCTACCTTCTTCTTCTTTTTTTCTTAACATATATTGCATTATTTGTTTCAGAGGTACAGATCTGAGATTCAACAGTCTTGCACAATTCACAGCGCTTACCAGAGCACATACCCTCCCCAGTGTCTATCACCCAGTCACCCCATCCCTCCCACCCCACCCCCCACTCCAACAACACTCAGTTTGTTTCCTGCGATTAAGAATTCCTCATATCAGTGAGATCATATGATACATGTCTTTCTCTGTTTGACTTATTTCACTCAACATAATACCCTCCAGTTCCATCCACGTCGTTGCAAATGGCAAGATCTCATTCCTTTTGATGGCTGCATAATATTCCATTGTATATATATACCACATCTTCTTTATCCAGTCATCTGTCGATGGACGTCTTGGCTCTTTCCACAGTTTGGCTATTGTGGACATTGCTGCTATAAACATCGGGGTGCACGTACCCCTTCGGATCCCTACTTTTGTATCTTTGGGGTAAATACCCAGTAGTGCAATTGCTGGATCATATGGTAGCTCTATTTTCAACTTTTTGAGGAACCTCCATACCGTTTTCCAGAGTGGCTGCACCAGCTTGTATTCCCACCAACAGTGTAGGAGGGTTCCCCTTTCTCCGCATCCCCGCCAACATCTGTCGTTTCCTGACTTGTTAATTTTAGCCATTCTGACTGGTGTGAGGTGGTATCTCATTGAGGTTTTGATTTGGATTTCCCTGATGCTGAGCGATATTGAGCACTTTTTCATGTGTCTGTTGGCCATTTGGATGTCTTCTTTGGAAAAATGTCTGTTCATGTCTTCTGCCCATTTCTTGATTGGATTCTTTGTTCTTTGGGTGTTGAGTTTGATGAGTTCTTTATAGATTTTGGATACTAGCCCTTTATCTGATATGTCATTTGCAAATATCTTCTCCCATTCTGTGGGTTGTCTTTTGGTTTTGTTGACTGTTTCCTTTGCTTTGCAAAAGCTTTTTATCTTGATGAAGTCCCAATAGTTCATTTTTGCCCTTGCTTCCCTTGCCTTTGGCGATGTTTCTAGGAAGAAGTTGCTTCGGCTGAGGTCAAAGAGGTTGCTGCCTGTGTTCTCCTTTAGGATTTTGATGGACTCCTGTCTCACACTGAGGTCTTTCAACCACTTGGAGTCTATTTTTGTGTGTGGTGTAAGGAAATGGTCCAGTTTCATTCTTCTGCATGTGGCTGTGCAATTTTCCCAACATCATTTGTTGAAGAGACTGTCTTTTTTCCATTGGACATTCTTTCCTGCTTCGTCGAAGATTAGTTGACCATAGAGTTGAGGGTCCATTTCTGGGCTCTCTATTCTGTTCCATTGATCTATGTGTCTGTTTTTGTGCCAGTATCATGCTGTCTTGATGATGACAGCTTTGTAATAGAGCTTGAAGTCCGGAATGGTGATGCCGCTGGCTTTGCTTTTCTTTTTCAATATTCCTCTGGCTATGCAGGGTCTTTTCTGGTGCCATACAAATTTTAGGATTATTTGTTCCATTTCTTTGAAAAAAGTGGATGGTATTTTGATGGGGATTGCATTGAATGTGTAGATTGCTCTAGGTAGCATTGACATCTTCACAATATTTGTTCTTCCAATCCATGAGCATGGAACATTTTTCCATTTCTTTGTGTCTTCCTCAATTTCTTTCATGAGTATTTTATAGTTTTCTGAGTACAGATCCTTTGTCTCTTTGGTTAGATTTATTCCTAGGTATCTTAGGGTTTTGGGTGCAATTGTAAATGGGATCGACTCCTTAATTTCTCTTTCTTCTGTCTTGTTGTTGGTGTATAGGAATGCCACTGATTTCTGTGCATTGATTTTATATCCTGCCACTTTACTGAATTCCTGTATGAGTTCTAGCAGTTTTGGGGTGGAGTCTTTTGGGTTTTCCACATAAAGTATCATATCATCTGCAAAGAATGAGAGTTTGACTTCTTCTTTGCCAATTTGGATGCCTTTGATTTCTTTTTGTTGTCTGATGGCTGTGGCTAGGACTTCCAATACTATGTTGAATAGCAGTGGTGATAGTGGACATCCCTGCCATGTTCCTGACCTTAGGGGGAAAGCTCTCAGTTTTTCCCCATTGAGAATGATATTCGCTGTAGGTTTTTCATAGATGGCTTTTATGATATTGAGGTATGTGCCCTCTATCCCTATACTCTGAAGAGTTTTGATCAAGAAAGGATGCTGTACTTTGTCAAAAGCTTTTTCTGCATCTATTGAGAAGATCATATGATTCTTGTTCTTTCTTTTGTTAATGTATTGTATCACATTGATTGGTTTGCGGATGTTGAACCAACCTTGCAGCCCAGGGATAAATCCCACTTGGTCATGGTGAATAATCCTTTTAATGTACTGTTGGATCCTATTGGCTAGTATTTTGGTGAGGATTTTTGCATCCATGTTCATCAGGGATATTGGTCTGTAATTCTCCTTTTTGATGGGGTCTTTGTCTGGTTTTGGGATCAAGGTAATGCTGGCCTCATAAAATGAGTTTGGAAGTTTTCCTTCCATTTCTATTTTTTGGAACAGTTTCAGAAGAATAGGTATTAATTCTTCTTGAAATGTTTGGTAGAATTCCCCTGGGAAGCCATCTGGCCCTGGGCTTTTGTTTTTTGGGAGATTTTTGATGACCGCTTCAATTTTCTTAGTGGTTATAGGTCTGTTCAGGTTTTCTATTTCATCCTGGTTCAGTTTTGGTAGTTGATACATCTCTAGGAATGCCTCCATTTCTTCCAGGTTATCTAATTTGCTGGCATAGACTTGCTCATAATATGTTCTTATAATTGTTTGTATTTCTGTGGTGTTGGTTGTGATCTCTCCTCTTTCATTCATGATTTTGTTGATTTGGGTCATTTCTCTTCTCTTTTTGATAAGTCTGGCCAGGGGTTTATCAATCTTGTTAATTCTTTCAAAGAACCAGCTCCTAGTTTCGTTGATCTGTTCTACTGTTCTTTGGGTTTCTATTTCATTGATTTCTGCTCTGATCTTTATTATTTCTCTTCTCCTGCTGGGTTTAGGCTTTATTTGCTGTTCTTTCTCCAGTTCCTTTAGGTGTAGGGTTAGGTTGTGTACTTGAGACCTTTCTTGTTTCTTGAGAAAGGCTTGTATTGCTATATACTTTCCTCTTAGGACTGCCTTTGCTGCATCCCAAAGATTTTGAACAGTTGTGTTTTCATTTTCATTGGTGTCCATGTATTTTTTTAATTCTTCTTTAATTTCCTGGTTGACCCATTCATTCTTCAGTAGGATGCTCTTTAGCCTCCATGTATTTGAGTTCTTTCCGACTTTCCTCTTGTGATTGAGTTCTAGTTTCAAAGCATTGTGGCTCCAAAATATGCAGGGAATGATCCCAATCTTTTGGTACCGGTTGAGACCTGATTTATGACCTAGGATGTAATCTATTCTGGACAATGTTCCATGGGCACTAGAGAAGAATGTGTATTCCGTTGCTTTGGGGTGGAATGTTCTGAATATGTCTGTGAAGTCCATTTGGTCCAGTGTGTCATTTAAAGTCTTTATTTCCTTGTTGATCTTTTGCTTAGACGATCTGCCCATTTCAGTGAGGGGGATGTTAAAGTCCCCCACTATTATTGTATTGTTGTCGATGTGTTTCTTTGCTTTTGTTATTAATTGCCTTATATAATTGGCTGCTCCCATGTTAGGGGCATAGATATTTACAATTGTTAGATCTTCTTGTTGGATAGATCCTTTAAGTATGATAGAGTGTCCTTCCTCATCTCTTATTACAGTCTTTGGTTTAAAATCTAATTTGTCTGATAGAAGGATTGCCACCCCAGCTTTCTTATGGTGTCTATTAGCATGGTAAATGGTTTTCCACCCCCTCACTTTCAATCTGGGGTTGTCTTTGGTTCTAAAATGAGTCTCTTGCAGACAGCATATCGATGGGTCTTGTTTTTTAATCCAGTCTGTTAGCCTGTTTCTTTTGATTGGGGCATTTAGCCCATTTACATTCAGGGTAACTATTGAAAGATAGGAATTTAGTGCCATTGTATTGCCTGTAAGGTGACTGTTACTGTATATTGTCTGTGTTCCTTTCTGGTCTATGTTGCTTTTAGGCTCTGTCTTTGCTTAGAGGACCCCTTTTGAGATTTCCTGTAGGGCTGGTTTTGTGTTTGCAAATTCCTTTAGTTTTTGTTTGTCCTGGAAGCTTTTTATCTCTCCTTCAATTTTCAATGACGGCCTCGCTGGATGTAGTACTCTTGGCTGCATATTTTTCTCATTTAGTGCTCTGAATATATCCTGCCAGTCCTTTCTGGCCTGCCAGGTCTCTGTGGATAGGTCTGTTGCCAATCTAATGTTTCTACCCTTGTAGGTTACAGATCTCTTCTCCCGAGCTGCTTTCAGGATTTTCTCTTTGTCTATGAGACTCGTAAGTTTTACTATTAGATGTCGGGGAGTTGACCTATTTTTATTGATTTTGAGAGGGGTTCTCTGTGCTTCCTGGATTTTCATGCCTGTTTCTTTCCCCAAATTAGGGAAGTTCTCTGCTATAATTTGCTCCATTATACCTTCTGCCCCTCTCTCTCTTTCTTCTTCTTCTGGGATCCCAATTATTCTAATGTTGTTTTGTCTTATGGTATCGCTTATCTCTCGAATTCTGCCCTCATGATCCAGTAGTTGTTTATCTCTCTTTTTCTCAGCTTCTTTATTTTCCATCATTTCATCTTCTATATTACTGATTCTCTCTTCTGCCTCATTTATTCTAGCAGTTAGCGCCCCCATTTTTGATTGCACCTCATTAATAGCCTTTTTGATTTCTACTTGTTTGGATTTTAGCTCTTTTACTTCTCCAGAAAGGGTTTCTCTAATAACTTCCATATTTTTTTCAAGCCCAGCTAGTATCTTTAAAGTGATGATTCTGAACTCTAGATCTGACAGCGTACTAATGTCCGTATTGAGTAGGTCCCTGGCAGTCGGTACTACCTCTTGTTCTTTTTGTTGAGGTGATTTTTTCCATCTTGTCATTTTGTGCAGAGGAGAATAGATTAATGAGAGAACAAAATGCTAGCAGAGTAACCACGTCCCCAGAAAATATACTCTAAACAAATCAGAAAAGACCTGAAGCAGTGGGATAAGAAAGGGAAAGAAAGAAAAAAGAAAAAGAAAAAAAGGAAAAAGAAAAAGATAAAGATAAAAACAAAATCAAACAAAACAAAACAACAACAACAACAAAAAAACCAGAATGTGATCAAATATGATCTATATGGTATATAGATCAGTGCCACACACTAGATTTGGGGTGTATTTTGGTCTTTTAGAAGAAAGTGCCTCCCAAAATTTTAAAGAAAGAAAAACTTATATATGTACAAAAATAAGAGTTGATATGATGAAGGGATGGAATGTGACTGTAAAAATGGAAATTATAAAAAATTTTATAAAAGGAATTGATAAGAAGTTGTTTGAAAAAAGAAAGAGGATTAAAAAAGAAAAAAGAAAAAAAAGGGAGAGAATGTGATCAGGCAGGGGAATAGAAAACACCATATACTAGAGATTTAGGGTATATTTTAATCTGTTAGAAGACACTATCTCAAAATTTTAAAGAGAGAACAACTTATATATATATGCCAAAAATACGGGTAACTACTATGAAGGGATAGAATATGACTCTAAAAATGAAAAATAAAAATGTTTTTTTAAAAAGGGGATTGATAAGATGTTGGTTGAAAAAGGGAAAAAGAAAAATTCAAAAAAAAAAAAAAGACAGTTAAAAAAAATTAACCCTGAAAGACTAAAGAATCATGGGGAAAAGCCATGAATTCTATGTGCATTATTCCCCTAGCGCTGGAGTTCTGCCGTTCTCATTGATCGGTAAACTTGGTCTTGGCTGGCTGTTCTCACTGATCTTCTGGGGAGGGGCCTGTTGCCGTGGTTTCCAAGTGTCTCTGCCGGAGGCGGAATTGCCCCGCCCTTGCCCCCTCCCGGCTAAGTCATCTGCTCGGGTTTGCTCTCCGGGGCTTTTGTTCCCTGCGAGCTCTCCGTACAGCTTTGGAGGCGGAGAGTGAAAATGGCGGCCTCCCAATCTCCGCCCCGGAGGAGCCGAGAACTCGGGGCCCCGCTCCTCAGTGAGCCCCCAGAGAAAAGCCGACAGTCACTCCCGTCTCCCCGGTCTCCGGCCGCACTCCGTGCTCACCCGGCCTGAGACCGCGCGTTTCTATCTCTGGCACCCGACCCCGGGTGGAGTCTCCAGACCCAGCAGATCCCTGCGGTGCACTCCCGTGCGGCTCCTCCCGGGGGAGGAAGGTGAGTCTCCCCGGATCTGCTGCTTGTTGGGTCCCTGCTGGAGGAGCAGGGGCCCGACTGTGGCGCGGATCCCGGTTTATGGCCACCCCGAGCTGAGAGCCCGCGCCTGGGCTCCGCCTCTGCAGCCGGCTTCCCTGCTCCGATACCTGGGAGCTCGGCCGCACTCAGGCACCCCCGGTCTTTCTGTGACCCCGAGGGTCCTGAGACCACACTGTCCCGGAGGGTTCCACCCCCCGCTTAGCCACCAGAGTGACGTCCCTCGGCGGAGCAGACTTTTAAAAGTTCCGATTTTGTGCTCCGTGGTTCTATCACTTGCCAGAAGCGGCCAACGGAGGCCCCTCCCCCGCCGTCTATCCTCCCGGATATCGCCTCGGATTCACTTCTCTGCACGTCCTACCTTCCAGAAAGTGGTCGCTTTCCTGATGAGAGAGTTGTTGCTCTTCTTTTCTTCGATCTCCTGTTGAGTTTGTAGGTGTTCAGAATGGTTTGATCCCTATCCAGCTGAATTCCTGAGAGGAGACGAAATCCAGGTCTCCTACTCTGCCATCTTGCTCCGCCCCCCTATTTGTTTATTTTTTAAGATTTTATTTATTTATTTGAGACAGAGAGAATGAGAGACAGAAAGCACAAGAGGGAGGAGGGTCAGAGGGAGAAGCAGGCTCCCCGCCGAGCAGGGAGCCCGATGCGGGACTCGATCCTGGGACTCCAGGATCATGACCTGAGCCGAAGTCAGTCGCTTAACCAACTGAGCCACCCAGGTGCCCTGTTGTTGTTTATTTTAAAGTGTTTGCTATTCTAGTGGATGTGTAGAGATTTTTTATTACGGTTTTAATATTCATTTTCCTGAAAGAATAATAATTTTAAAAACCCATGTATTTATAGCCATTTGGCACACTTTCTGTGAAGTGCCTGTTTAAATTTTTTTCCATTACAAAATCAAACTGTCTATATATTACTATTGATTAATAGAGGGTTTTTATATATTACTGAATTGCGTTTTCTCTTTGGATGTATGGTTGCAAATATATTCTCATCCTTTACAACTTCCCTTTTTACTCTCTTAATGGTGATTTTTTGTGAGCAGAAGCTCTTATTTTTCATGAAGTCTAACTTATCAGTCTTTTTCTTTATGGTTAGCACTTTTTTTGCATCCTATTAAAAAAACCCTTGCGTACCTCCAACAGTTTTCTATTGCTGTTGAACAAATTACTATAAACTTAGTAGTTTAAATGACATTATCTCATAGTCTTTATGGGTCAGAAATCTAAGCATGGCTTAGCTTGTTCCTTTCCTAAGGGTCCCACAGGTTGAAATCAAGGACTTGTCTGGACTGTATTCTCATCTGGAGACTCAACTGGAAGACTCTACTCCTAAGATCATTCAGATCGTTGGCAGAATTTAGTTCTCTGTGTTGGTATGATTAAAGGCCCTGGATATTTGTTGGCTTTTGGTTATCCTGAAGTCATAGAGGCCGCTTGTAG
The DNA here is from genome assembly GCF_011800145.1 of Mirounga leonina. Classification (NCBI taxonomy): domain Eukaryota; kingdom Metazoa; phylum Chordata; class Mammalia; order Carnivora; family Phocidae; genus Mirounga; species Mirounga leonina. The sequence goes on from NW_023270454.1 coordinate 41,578,618, forward strand.
TTCCTGGAGGCTCCCTGTAGTTCTTCATCATGTGAGCTTCTTCAACATGACTGCTTACTTCTTCAGGCCCACAGGAGAGCACCTCCTTCAGGGAGGCCCCAGTCTCTCTTGGAAAGGCTTTCACTTGATTAAGTCAGATCCATATAGGATAATCTCTCTTTTGGTAATAACTCCAAATCAACTTATTTGAGACTTTCATTACATTTGAAATCCTTTCACCTTTGCCATATTCTATTGGTTGAAAGCAAATCACGGGTCTCATCCACACTCAAAGGGGACAGGAATCATGAGCACTAATTTCGGGACTGTCCCAGTCTGGAAGACTTTTAAAAACTATTATCTTTTAGAAATTCTACTATTTTACATTTCACATTTACTCTCACAATCTACTTGGATTTGATTTTTATGTGAGGTAGGGATTAAATTTTTTTTATGTGGATAAACAACTGACCAAGTATAATTTATTTGTCATATATCAAGTGAACATATGCATTTGCTTATTTTTCTAGATTGTGGTTTCTACTCATTGGCTCATGTATCTCTTTTGTGGCAAAACCACACTTTTTATACTTAGGTTTATATGTCTTGATTTCTGGGTAGTATAAATACTCCACATTTTTTCTTTAAGTTTCTCTTAGTTATTTTGTATTTTTCGTATTCCCATATAAATCATAGAATCAGCTTGTCAGTTTCTACAAAATCTCTAATGGGATTTTTATTGGTATTCCATTGAATTTATAGATCAATCTGGAGGGAACTGATAACTAAAAATTGAGCATTTCAGGCAATCTCTCTTTCCTCGCTAGCTCTCATTCTTTTTGTCTTTTAAAATTTCCTCACTACTGTTTTATAGATTTCTGTGTAGAAGTACTGCATATCATTAGGTTTATTTCCTTAGGAGGTAAATTAGCAGTTCTCTATGTGGTTGGAGCTTTTCATTAATCTCAGAAGAGGAAGCATTGTTGAACCAGGAGGCAGGATTGAGAAAACACAGTTTCCCCAAATTCCTCAATCAGAGAGTTAAAATATAATTTCACCAATAAAAATTGTGAATGCTCGGAAGATTAGCTACTCCAATATTCAAATATATGGACAAACTCAGTTTCAAAACCAAATCTAATAGCAATTATAGTGACAGCAAGAGAACTGGCCTGCTTTGAAGTCTCTACCAGGGGTTGGCAAACTTTTTTGTGTAAAAGGCTAGATAGTTAAAATTTTAGGCTTTGTTGGCCATAAAGGAGATCCTGATTCAAGTGCTCAACTCTGCCTTCATGGCATGAAAACAATCAGAGACAATATTTAAATAAGCAGGCATGGCTATGTTCTAATAAAACTTATAAAACAGGTGCTGGCTGGATTTGGCCTAAGGGCTACAGTTTGCTGGCCTCCTGTTCTAAGGCATTGTATAGATATTATTGCAATCTATATGTAATCCACTTAATTATGAATATGGAATGCTTAAATGATAAGCATCTTGATAATGATAAGCCTTGTTGCCTTGCAACAAGGAAGGTTGTTTAATGTTATTCAGAAAGTATAAAAATATCAATGCTTCTGCCCAAAGGGGCATTGTGGTTCCTTACCTCATAGTGTTTGCAGGCTAGTGTAAAGGGGAAGGAGATCCCAGGAAGAACAAAGTACTTCTTGATGATATGGCACTAAGGATTTTCACAGATTTTTTAATGAGGAGGGGAAAGAAAAGCAGATCCATAATGTATATGCGTATTCATATGTAAATGTATATGTATGCATATATTTGTGTTTGCATTAGTATACAGTAACAATTCTCCTACATATTACATATGCTTTTGTTATTTCATTTGTGTAAACTCTTTGAAAGCTAATTCTTCTCTTCGAGTATAACTATAATGCATTTACTATATTTAATTTGACTTATTTATGAATATAGACACAATATAAATAACTTGAATTATGGGAATTTTGCTACACACTTTCTGATGTGCAGTATTTTAGTATAAATTACATCCAGAAAATATAAAGTTCTTAACTCAAAAGCTGTTGATCTGAAACTTTTGAACAAAAGAATAACTTTTTTATGATGTATAATTAAAACATATATAATGTCTTAAATAATAATAGAGGATTAATAGAGATGAGGAAAGTATTCCCTAAGCTCAGATACAGATGTGGTAAATAGAACAGGAATTCAAATATCTGGAGTACATGTTGGGATGAACAGATAGATGATTATTTTCCAAAAATTTCTTAAAACTTTCTGCTGCCATTTTAGTCTAAGGAAAACATGATATGGTCTATCTATGGTCTAGATTTCTTTGGTTAGCTAAGAAATCAGGGTACAATTTGTAATTTCTACTTTTAGAATTAATCATTTTGGACTTACCAACTTACTTGACGTACTGATAAGCAATTTGTATAACATGAACCATTACTAGCGATCATGGAAAAAAGGATTTGTGATCAAATCAATGTGGGATTCATTGGATACTATCTCCCTCTGTTAGAGATTCACCATGTGCATGAACATATGTTAAGAGCTTTAAGTCTGGAAATTAAAAAATATGTTCATGCTTAGCCTAGATTTCTCACAACCTTTTTTTTTTTTTAGTTGATCAAGCAGTTTTTTTTCCCCAGTAGAATACTTATGTTCAGAAGTGCTAGTGTTCTACAGGAAAAAGTTTGGGAATCAGATATTGTGATCCATAATTTATTTATTTTCCCATTTTTTTTCCCAACCACTTCTTGTTTCTGACATTTCTAATCAAATTAGTTGTATTTATTTTTGTCATTTCATGTAGACTTCTAGAGCTGGCTAACTTGAGGATAACTTGGGGAGAGAAATTTACCATTTTCTGTACATTGATTCTTGCTTAGTTGAAGACATTAGAGGCAAGTTATATTTTCTATTTTTATCAGCAGTTGACAGAGAAAAATGTCAGCCCAGTAAATACATTGATTATTAGTGGCTTAGCTAAGTACTGTGCAATACTTTTCATTTTTATTGTTTTAAAATGTATATAATAATTATGAAAATATGCTCATTATTAGAAAATGACACAATTCAGAAATTTCTAAACATTATCTTTAATGAGGGCTCCTGGGTGGCTCAGTCGGTTAAGCGTCTGCTTTCGGCTCAGGTCATGATCCCAGGGTCCTGCTATTGAATCCTGCATTGGGCTTCCTGCTCAGGAGGGAGTCTGCTTCTTGCTCTGACCCTTCCCCCACTCCTGCTTGTTCTCTCTCTTTCTCAAAGATAAATAAAATCTTTAAAAAAATTATCTTTAATGAGTAGAAAATTTTTATTTCTTAAATAAAATATAAAAAATTCCCACTCACTAAAGATAATCTTCATTAATAGATTGCATTCTTTGGGGTTTTTAAAAAAATGCATATTAAAGTATTTAATATTGGGTGTGCCTGGGTGGTTAAGCATTGGATTCTTGATTTCGGCTCAGGTCATGATCTCAGGGTTGTGAGATCAAGTCCCATGGGGGCTTGCATTGGGTGTGGAGCCTGCTTAAGATTCTGTCTCTCCCCTCTGCCCCTCCCTCTTAAAAATAAACAAACAAACAAATAAATATTTACTTTTTGGTTTTTGAGTGTTTTTTTTTTTTTTAAAGATTTATTTATTTATTTAGAGAGAGTGGGGAGGGGCAAATGGAGAGGGAGAGAATCCTCAAGCAGACTCCCCACTAAGCCCAGAGCCTGACATGGGGCTTGATCCCAGGACCCTGAGATCATGACTCAAGCCAAAACTAAGAGTTGGATGCCCAACTGATGGAGCCCCAGACGCCCCTTGGCTTTTGAGTTTTATTACAAATGTAGAAAGTCCTCCTTTATCCCATGATTTTAAATAAAATAATTTTTACTTCCTCCTTAAAGAGGATGACCAGAAGTTTTGGAAGCATAAGTAAATATGTATAATAAATGGCTTATTGATATTGTGTTCCATATTTATATATGTTCAATGATATTCATGACATGTTCAATGTGTTGTCCCTCATTAGTGTTCCATAGTTCAAATGCACTATAAAGTTGCATTAACAGGGGCTTTCCATCCACCCCAGCACATGCATCTGGAATGCATTAATTTATATCTCTAATTTTCACTTGCCTTTAACATCATCTCAGAAGACATCACCAAAGTTCAACTTGTAAATATATATGTATATTTGTATTGCTTTATATTATAATGTATTTATATATATATTTTCAAACTTTATGACCACTCTGCTTTTGTAGAAAAAAAATTTTTTTAATGTTTATCTCTTTAATTCATCTAGAATTAGATTTTATATATGGCGTGAAGATAGGATCTACTTTTATTTTTTTTCCAAATGAATCATCAGTTGTTCTAATACTCTTTATAGAGCAATCCATGTGGGATCTATGTATGCCCATCTCAAGGCGGGGGGAGATGAAGAATTTTGAGCTACTTACAAAGAGATGAAAGTTGAAGGTACATGAGACCTTGGAGGAAGAGACTAGATACAGGGAAGGATGGTGCATAGCCTTGAACCTCAGGATATGCATACATTTAAAGGGGGAGAGGAAGGAAAGGAGTTAACCAAGAGGTAGGTAGAAAGGCTCAGAGTGGTGTCACGGAAGTTATAGATTAGGGAAGTTTCAAGATGAGGAGAGGACAGCGGTGACCAGCAGGGAAGCAAGAGTGTACTGTGAAATGGGTAAAACAGAATATTTGATACATTGGTTATGCAGTTAATTGAATTCCATGGTACAACTGTGGTATAAATGGCTTTTGGATCATTTTGGATTATCTTCAATTTATTCTATTGTTTTCACCCATGGATATGGATAATTATGAGCTAACTGTGCTGGGAATGGCCAGCAGTCTCTGTACTGACGGATGAAAGATGACTCCAAACTTTGCTGTGAAAGAGAGGAGAAGGCAAGGGGGTCAACGCTCAGAGACGAAGACCCTTTGCTCTTCTTTGCTCCCACCTTTACTGGTCCTTCAGGATAATCACAAATATTTATCACTGTTTCTCAAGCACCTGATGCGTGACAAGGGGTCTTACTGTAACTAGGAGGATCTGTTTACAGAGAGATACAATATGCTAATCTGAGTGTTCTAGTTCTGCTACGCATAGCCTAAGGGACAATGCGTGCATTTCTTAGATCACAGGGCGTCAGCTTCGGGGAAGGCAACTCCCCGTGGCCTTCCTACGGCAGAGTGGTCACGCGGGCCCCGGCGTTTCAAAGGCCTACGCCCTTCTCGGAAACCTTCCATCACCCCCAGCGGCCTCTGTGTTACATTTTAGCAAGTCAGGTATTATGGCTGATTTCATGCTCTACATTAACCCCAACATAACTGAAGGCATACTCTATTACTGGGTAGTAAAGTGAAATTTTCTGAACACATTTTAAAATTCTGAATGCATTTTATTGAAATTTTACTGGTATGGTGCATTTGAAAAGTATTTTCAGTGAAAACCCAGTGAATGTTCAATGATACCACATATATAAAAGAGCTTTTGACCTAAACAAATCTTACAAATAAAAGATATGGTTTGTGTGTATAACACGTGGTGGGCTTTTCCTCACCCACTTGGTGAAAATATGGAGCACGTTTGGCAGGTCCCTGAGCATCACCATGTTTGTCAGTGCCCTATAGCAATGCTATGTAAGACATTTTAAGCTCGCTAATTCTTTGTTTTTATATACTAGTCATGTCCAGCGCCTATCTGTGGCTCACTTTTTCCTGCTTCTCTCTTCAAAGGAGGTTGAGAGAGGTAGTGAATTTATCCCAGTTTAGTTTGGACCTCCTGTTTGATCAGTCTGTAGCCATGCCACAAGGGTGATAATCACTATATAAATGCCCAGCGACACAGCGTTGCACTCGCCTTTCCCAGCTGCCTTGGAAAGCAGCCGGTCTGCAAAGGAGGAAGCTGGGTGCGCTGCTCTGCTCAGCTGCGCACTGGCTGAGGATGGATGGCAGCGGGACCTGGAACAGCTGCTCTACGCAAGACTCACGAAGGAAGCTCCATCTACGCATTGACTGGGAAGCCCATAGGAAATGTTGATGGGACACCAAGGGAGCTGCCATTCGTGATGAATGAGGGGCACTGTTTGTGGGCAGATATGGCACATGGCAGTGTGACAGAGGTGACTCATTTTGATTCGAGGTATTGAGCAGGCTGTGAAACTAGAAAAATCAGCAAACAGGGACAGGCCATGCACTAGTGCCTGTAGTCAGAAGGCAGGGCTTGACCAGCTAAGCTCTCTGTTTGGAGCAGTTTGAAGTGGTTTTTTTGTGGGATTTTTTTTGCTGTTTGTTTTAAAGCGGTAGCCATAAGTATGGAAAGTAACATTGCTAGCATCATTATAATCATATTTGAAGGAAGGTGATGCACATCCAAAAATCGTACTAATGAATGCCAGCTAGTGGTGACATACGAAATGCTGTATTCCATAAAAGTCTTCCTGTCATCTACTATCTGCTTATCCTGATTTATTTTCTTCATAGCCTTATCTTTACCGGATATTTTATTATATGCATTTATTTCATTATAGATTATTTCCTTACAAGCCCTACTGAATAGAGGTCACAGCGGGTAGGCTCTCTGAATGGTCTTATTTCCTGCTGTATCTCTGGTGTCAGCACCAGTGCCTGCATGTAGTAAGCCCTCGATCTGTATGTATTTGAGAAACAATGTAAAAATTCAGTCTGACATATTTCTCATGGTTTCTCATAATACTGGAGAGGCTCAGAACATCAATTTAGAATCATAAATGTGCTCATTAACTAAACAGTAATTTTCTTCAAGGCAGTTCCTAAATAGCTGAGTTTTACAGTATTCAAAATGTTTGATGCCATATTTCTGATGGATTTATCAGTTAGAGTTAACAATTTAGCCAGCAAACTCATTGTCTTCTGCTCATGCTGTCAAATAACAGGGTTTTGTTTTGTTTTTTGTTTTTTTTTTTTTTAAGATTTATTTATTTATTTATTTATTTGAGAGAGAGGATGAGAGAGAGCAAGCATATGAGAGGGGGGAGGGTCAGAGGGAGAAGCAGACTCCCTGCCGAGCAGGGAGCCCAATGTGGGACTCGATGCCAGGACTCCAGTATCATGACCTGAGCCGAAGGCAGTCGCTTAACCGACTGAGCCACCCAGGCGCCCTCAAATTACAGGTTTTGATTAAATTCCCCTCCTCCTTTTTCCATCCCTCCCATATTGCCCTGGAGAGGGTATTGTCACAGCCCAAAAACTTACCTCTCACTCACTGTCAATACATGGATAATAGGAATCAAATGATCTACTTCCTTTCATAGATTGGGTGTGTCTGTGTATAAAAGGAGGTGGGAAAATTATGAGTTTTCCTAGGTAGAAAAAACAAACTGGTCGTAATTATTTTAGGTGGAAAAGGTTTGGGCTCTCAGCTTGCAGGTATTCAAGCAGACATAGAGTAAACCCTACCAGACCAAGTGACAGACAGCTGTTCTTGAACCAGTCGGGCATCAGCATCATCTGGGAACATTAATAAGCCAGTCAACAACCCCTCCAAAACAAGAACAAAAAACCAAAAAACCCAGGTTACAAGACCCCATTCTGGGAGTACATCTGTGGAAGTACTGGACTCCAGCATGCAGAAAACTCCCCAGGTGGTTCTCCTGTACAAAAAGTATTAGGAACCACATAAGGCTAGGGTTTAACTTTCAGGTAGAAAGTTGGACCCGATCAGCCTTTCTCAGGTATCACCTGAGAACACCTGCACCTTAGTCAAGGCTTTTCCCATTGGGAATTCAGTTGTGCCAGGGTTGGGGCCCAATAATCTTTTCCTACTTTTTTAATTTTTTAGGATTTTTTTTTAAAGATTTTTTATTTATTTATTTGACAGAGAGAGAGATCACAAGTAGGCAGACAGGCAGACAGAGGGAGAGGGAGAAGCAGGCTCCCTGCTGAGCACAGAGCCCGATGTGGGGCTCGATCCCAGGACCCTGGGATCATGACCTGAGCCAAAGGCAGAAGCTTAACTGTCTGAGCCACCCAGGTGCCCCAATTTTTTAGGATTTTTAATAAGAGTCCAGGTGATTTGTATTTTCAGGCACATTGGGAAACATTAATCTACAAGACCTTGTGGTCTGGTCCAGTCCTCAGATTCTATGGTTATTCAAATAATTTAATTATCTACTTTATCTCTGTATAGACTCAGTCTTTAAATGATTTTTTTTTTTTTTTTTTTTGGTATTAGGAGTCATATAACTAAAATCATAGATGGTGGTACATAGTTGGGCAGTTTATGCTTGGCTTACAGACACATAAACAAATAAAGAGAGTCTTCATTTCATGCAAACTTCTCTGTGGAATGACATGCCCTATGGATCACTGGGCCCAGTAATGTTTTTCATTTGTTTGTGCGTACACTCTACGGTCCTGCAGTCTGTGGTGTGCAAAGGTTAAACTCAACAGCTAGAAAATGATGAGAGTAACAAAGTTTAAATAACAAAAAAGCATGGTGCATGAAAACCAATCTTCAAAACCTATAAAACTACCAGTGCCAATTCCTCTTTATATTTTTAACTACATCATGATTATGCAACTTGAACTACCCTACAAGTTGCAAAACAAATAGCCAGGACCTAGAGCAGTATTTCCCAGCGATGATTCTGCTTTGAATTTTCTCTTTCTTGCTTTTTTTTTTAACTATATATTTCAAGTGGATTAAATAGGGAATTTTAATTAAGAAAACAATGCTCAGAGCCCTATTTGCTTCTCAGATGCTGTACTCTATGGTCTAGTAAGCATTTTAATGAGTTGTAACACTGCAAGATGTTTCTAGTTCCCTTACATCCTTGACTCCATCAGCATATATTTCTGCCAGACTTTCAAAATGAATTCTATTTTCTCAAAATGGATAATTCTTAACAAAGAGCTTAGTGAAAGAATTTATTCCTATTCTACTTTTTTAGGTACCTAATTTAACGTATAAGCTATTCTTTACCCTAAGTAGCATTGAACTAATTTTTCCTTAGCCATTTTTACATAGATATTCACACTGCAGACGTGTTTGGTTATTTTATCTTACTTTTAGGTCTCCAGATGCTGCAGACAATAATTACAGAAATACAGAATTTTGTAATTTGAAATAACATTTGAGATCATTTATTGTAACATTCTCAATTTTCAGAGGTGAGAAATGAGATTCACAAGGACTAAGTGACTTACTTAAGGCCATTAATTTAAGACAACTAGTGTCAGCACCTGAGCATTCAGAAGCCAGATTCTGAGTTTTTTCCAATCCATACATTGACTTCAAGTGCCCTCACCCTAGCAAGACGTGTTGTTTCTGAATTATTCTTTTAAGCTATTCAAAGAGATCATTACAGATGATTTTGAAAACAAGGTATTTCTGCTTATATACTATATTCAAATATGTTTTTATGTACACACACAAATTTTTATAATTTCCACCATAACACACATATACATGTGGTAATAAAATGTCTCTCCAGACCCAGACTTAGAAATGATTTTCTTCAAGCAGTATGTGGCTTTTATGTTCTCCTTTCTCCTTCTTTTCTCTTTTTCTGCTATTCAACATTTATATCTCAATTCAAGCATCATTTCCTTAGAGGACCTTTCTCTGAGTGCCCAGACCAGGTCAGGAATGATTGCTACAACCTCTCTTAGCACCTTTTGACCTTCCATCACAGCACTTGTAATAACTGTGATTTTCTATTTATTTGTGTGATTACTTAATTAATGTCTGTCTTTCCCCCAATATAGATTGACTCTAGCCCCGTGTGGACTGGCCCACCTGCTATTGCTCATGGTTGTCCCCTAGTGCCTGGTTCAGGGACTGGAACACAGTACCTCCTTAGGAAGCATTTATGACATGAATGAAGAAATGAGTGAAATTTCCTCTATCCTAAAATTTACACTTGTAGTAATTACTCTATTTTCTTCCTTCCTTCTAGTATCAAATTCGTGAAAACTAGTTTTAATTTGTGGTTCCTACTCTTGTAACTCCAATATACTGTAAGTAGACTTTACTCCAAGCACTTGCAAGTGGCCCCAGCCTGGGACTCACCTCAAAGGGGTGTTTCGGGATGAACTGATCTGCAGGAATATCAAAGCCATCTTCCTGGTGTCCTAGATCTAAGGAGAAGGAGGAAGGAGACCATGATTGAGAGCAAGAGTGAGAAGCTCCACGAGACTCCCAGCAGAACTTAAGCCAGTGATTATAGCTCAGCATTGCTCAGGGTAGACCCTCAGCATTTATCCCAGTCTGTCAGGGTGGTGCTCAACATCTAAAGCTAAGAGTTCCTCAGGTTCTTCTTAAATATTCATAAAGTGATAACATGTGCCATTTTGTCTTGGCTGTAGGAAAAGGCCATTTCCTTGGACGGTTTGGGAAACTCCATGGAGCCAAGGAAATAAGTCACAGGGACCCCTTCTGTAAATTGAGATGGATGAGTCCCTGAACAGGGGATGAAGATGCATGCACTAGATGATTGAGGAAGGGAAGTGGGGAGGGCTAGCTGTGCCTAGGCCACCTAAACCGAGGTTGGCAGAGTACGCCACCCCACATCCTGGTCCCAAACCAGGGGCCAAAGGAAAGTCAATGAAGAGCATCCTCAGAGAGACTTCTGCCTGCCCAGACTCCCTGGAATGCCAGGAAGAAATGCCACCCATACTCTTAACGCTGCTTTGCCTGTAAAATACAGGGGCCTTGCCCTGAGTAAACATGTGATTAAGATAAAAGACTAGGTGCCTATAGTCTAGGAAAAGACTACAGGATGAGGGCAGCCATCTTAAAAGAAGATGCAGAGATTTTACTGAAAAGGTGAACAAGGACTGGTAGGCAGGTTCCTCATTCTGGAACTGTGAAAATTAGGCCCAGATTCCACAGCCTAGACACACAATATGCCCCTGCCACATGCAGACAGTGAGAAATCCTGAAAGATTCTGGAAAGATGGTTTTGTGGGCCCTAGGGGGAGCCACATCAGGAAGCAAGTTCTACACTAATCTCTGGATTGGATTCTTGGTCACCTCCATACCCTCTGTGAAGCCTTGTGAGAGCTTACAGCCCGATTTGAGCTGTTCTATGGAGAAGTAATGGAAATTCTCATCTCCTGACTGAGTGTAAAAGGGGGTGGATACCCTGCCCCTTCCCAAGGATGGTGGTGGCAACAGCAGACCCCAGTGGAAGCTTGTGGGGGGACCTGGCAGAGTATTCCCCGAGGAGGCTCCACTGACAGGAGTGTTGGCATCATCAGACTTGACCAGGGGACTGCAGGAGACTTGCAGAACCTTCCTGAGCCAGCACAAATGCTTGAGAAATAACAGGGGACAGAAGCCAATCATTATGTGCATATTAAACAGGAATATGACATCCTTAGCACTTACAGCCTGGTGAAGAATAGTCATTTTACTTACAAATGAAAAGACTGGAACTCAAGCTACATGAATTAGTTTATGTGACACACAGTGTCAAGAGCAATGTGTAACACTTCATTCCTAATAGTAACTAATGTTAATGATCACCTGCTGTGTGCCAGGCACTGTTCTCATGGCTTCATGTATATCCTCTCATTAAATCTTTATAACAATCCTGCCAGGTAGGTGGTTTTTTTGTTTTTGTTTTGTTTTGTTTTGGTTTTTAGCCCCACTCTGTGGATGATAATCACTTGCCCAAAGTCACACAGTGAGTAAGTGGGTCAGAATATGAACCCAGGGAGTCTGACTCCAACATGGGTCCCTCAGTCAGTATCTATACTTCTTCTCTCCATTGACCCTAGTGTGGCAACGTGAGTGGCCTCCATAGACATAGGAGACAAACTCACTTTTTTCTTGGGTGTTCATTTAAATAGCCCACATTTGTTAAACAGACCCCTCGTTGACATGCTGTGCTGGTACACTGAAGAGGTCCCAGGCCAGTTGCCTCTCACTGTATTAATTGCATAAAAAACCTGCGGAGTAGCGACGGAGCTGATCCATTAGCCACACAGGTGTATGGCACGCAGGCACAAACCCTGCCTACACTTTGTCTTTTAGACATCGTAAAGATTTTTCTCATTCCTCCTGTGTCTTTGTTCTATTTCCTCAGCCGCAATGGCACCATTTCCTCTTGGTGTGCCCTATAGATTTTTGAATACCTTGCATCAGTCTGTTTCATGGACTCCCTGCCTTCCTCCTCTTCCTACCTTTGAAATGTCGACGTCTCAGGTTCTGTCCTCTCTTGTCACTATCCATACTATCTTTGGGTACTCTCAGTCAGTCCCATGGCTTCAGCCACCACCAGGATGCCCACAAATCCCAGTTCTCTCTCTCTTCCCACATCTTTTTCCTGCTCTGGGGCTCATTAAGATTTTACTACAAAAGATGTATGAGATGTGGTCTTTTTCCTGAAAGATACTTTAACTTAGTTGCTATAAATTGCACATTTTAAAGGAAACAAATATTGTTCTTAGGTCTGTGTTTATTCAAACTATTTTGGTTTTTAGTTAAACTTAGAATATGGTAATAAACATTTTGTAGTTTATTTAAATCATAATTATATGTTAGATATTTAATGTGTACATTTAATTTTTATTGGCAATAAAAATCATAATACCAAAGTAAGGATTAAAAGCCACTTAGGGGAATAGAGAAATACTAACTAATAACATCTTAGTACTTACATTTAATAGAATTATTTTTTGAAATTACTTTGTCTCAGAAATTAAAACAGAAAATGAATTTATAGGTATTCAGTTTTTAAAGCAATTTTATACAGAGAATAAACTTAGCCATTTACAGAGACACAAACTTTGCTTATGAAGAAAACAAATGTTTCCTCGGTAGCTATCCATAAATATAGTTACCAATGAAAAACAGAGAACTTCCCTTTCCTTATTAGTCTCTAGAAATATCCAGAGGATTTTCTTTCTTTCTTTAACATAAAAATGAGTTAATGTCCTTCAGAATTTTCTGTCCATTGTTAGCCCCTCTGAAGCTAAATCTCAGAAGAAAAGTGACTCTGGAATTACTCAGATAATCCAGGAAAATCTTTTAATGTCCATACAAAATACTTATTTAAACCATTGAGTTTGGGCTTCACTTTTTCTCAAGGGTTTTTACCTTTTTTTTTTTTTTTTAAGTCACTTAAAGATGATCTGGGCATAGAAAACAAGTGAAGGGCAAAACCCAGGACATAGGTCACCTCTTCTGACTTGGCATCACCATCTACTGAAACTATAAAATGAAACATCCTAAAACATTCAAATCTATGGTGTCTCTATAAATTACAATAAATAAGACAAGCATTAAGCATTGTGAAAATATGAAAAACAGTGCTGTTTTGGGTCCTCAGAACTGGTGAGGCAAGTCTGTTTTAGCTTTTGGTGTCCACGTAATAACAGCAAGGGCCCTGTAAACAGATCGAGATGTCACCAGAGCCATCTGTTCAGCGCTGCAGACGTGCACGGAGTCTACTAAAAAGAAGGGCCCCAGCAAGCCCACGGAGCCTTTGGCACATCCAGTGGCCCAGCCACACTCATGGTTTAGATCAAGAGTTACACCTGTCTGCACATCTGAATCCATTTATGGGTCACCCCCATGGGAAAAGGGACAAGTTTGGCTAGCTCACTTGTTTGGGGCAGCTGGGAACTCAGCAGCAATGAGGAAGTTCCAGAGCACGTGCAGTTATTACTGAGAAGACCCAGACCTGACAATGAAAGTAAATGGAGTGTGATTGGGTGGTTTGTTCATGGAGGTGATGTCCTCACTGGCTCTCCGTGGTAGCTGGTTACCGAGCCTAGGAAAGAAAAGGTAAAGGAAGAAGAGAACAGGAAGAAGCAACCCTAGAAGAGGCAGGGATCACTCCATAGACAGACGCTAAGATGCCACAAAGGTATAGAGAAGAAACATGAAGTGGTTATGAGCTAAGTGCCCGGTTTCAAATTCCAGCTCTAATGAACTGGAGGAAGTTATTTACCCTCACTTTGGTTCAATTTTCTCGTCTACAAAATGGGAATAATAATAGTCCTCATGTAGGAGGGTTATTGTGGGATTATGTGAGTTCAAATAGGTGGAGCACTTAGAACAGCATGAAACATGGTAAAATTGCTCAGTGAGTTTGAACCTTTATTTGTCATTGTAGTGGTAAATGTTCCTACATAGTGCCTGAATACATCACTGCTTCGCCCTGAACACTAGCCACATAGCACACGAGCCATGGGGTGCAGAGTATGGGGACCTACAATAGTTCTTAAGTGCATCTCTGTGCAATAGTCCCCTCTTATCTTTGGGGAAAATGTTCTAAGACCCCCAGTGGATGCCTGAAACCTTGAAAACCAAACCCTATGTATACTATGTGTTTTTTTATACATACCTAACTAAGGTAAAGTTTAACTTATAAATTAGGCATGATAAGAGATTAATAGCAATCACTAAAAATAAGAACAATCATAGCGATGTACTGTGATAAAAATTATGTGAATGTTGTCTCTCTCTCAAAATATCTTATTGTACTGTGCTCATTCCTTTTGTGATAATGTGAGATAGTGAAATGCCTCTGTGTTGAGGGGAATGTCATAAGCACTGTGGCAGAGTGGTAGGTTACTGTTCTTCCCCATCTGCTTCTGGACTGCAGTTGACTATGGCTAACTGAAACCATGGGTAAGGGGGAGCTACTGTATTTGACAAATTGCCAGATGAAAAGGAGAAGATCACCTCCTAGAGAACATGAAACTCTTAGAGTCATTAGTGCAAGACTACATAAATCTTGCACACTTTGGGGACATCTCACCCCTTTTTGTGGGGAATCAGTGCATGTGCACACACGGAGTGAGCTCTTACTGCATGTCACATGTTCTAATAACTCTTTACATGTACAATTTCACTTACTCCTCAGAATTCTGGTAAAATGAGCCTAATTATTTTCTTCATTTTAAAGATGGAGACTGACGTTTCGGTAAGTTAAGATGAACTGGAATCAAACAGCCGGTAAGTGGTATAGCCAGAGTTTGGACCCAAGTCGGCCTGACTCTGAAACCAATGCTCTTGGTGATTGTGCTAGAGGGTGTACGGGACAGTGGTCAATAGGAGGCCAGGGCAGCAAGCGGTGCTTGTCATGCTCTGAGGAGATTGCTATATTTTCTGGAGTGTGTAAACTGGAAAATATTAAGCTATGTTCTTTGTGTCACAGAGTTGAGATTTATCAGTCACAAATAAGGATATACAAAATGGAGTTTGTTTCCTGTATCTAAACTCAACTTCTCTTCAGCCCTTATTCCTGCTAATGATAGGAAATGGCCAGTATCTGTAAATTCTGGGGCTTCCACACATTGTTCATATTTTGACATCTTAGGTTCTTCATTACAGAAGATTTTCACAATTCTCCATTAATATCCTGTTCCCATATTTATCTGGGTAGTACCACATTTTGTTTTGTTTTTTTGCTGTTGTTGTTGTTGTTATTCTTATGCCCATCTATCTGGACCTGAGCAGTGGTGCAGCTCCTTTACTTCTGAAAGTTGGTTCACATTTCCAGTTTGCCTTTGTTCTTTGGCAAGAACTATTTCTGTCTGTATTAGTACCCATGGCAAGATAATGGTTAGTGTGGATGCTATAGCTGGACTGCCTAGGTTTATTTCCTAGCTTTGATTTCTTAGTGGGCAAACTCAGGTACATTCTTTCTCTTTTTTAAATTCCCATTTTATTTTATTTTTAGTTTTTATTAACATATAATGTAGTATTTGTTTCAGGGGTACAGATCTGTGATTCATCAGTCTTACACAATTCATAGCGCTCACCACAGCACATAACCTCCCCTGTGTCCATCACCCAGCCACCCCAAACCTCCCTCCCCCTTCCACTCCAGCAACCCTCAATTTGTTTCCTGAGATTAAGAGTCTCTTATGGTTTGTCTCCCCCTCTGGTTTCATCTTGTTTCACAAGACAGATCCTCTGTCTTGTTTCTCAAATTCCTCATATCAGTGAGATCATATGACACTTGTCTTTTTCTGATTGACTTATTTCGCTTAGCATAATACCCTCTAGTTCCATCCACGTCATTGCAAATGGAGGGATTTCATTTTTTGATGGCTGAATAATATTCCATTGTATATATATATGCCACATCTTCTTTATCCATTCATCTGTTGAAGAACATGAAGGCTCTTTCCATAGTTTGGCTATTGTGGACATTGCTGCTATAAACATTGGGGTGCATGTGCCCCTTTGGATCACTATATTTGTATCTTTGGCGTAATTACCCAGTAGTGCAATTGCTGGGTCATAGGATAGCTCTATTTTCAACTTTTTGAGGAAACTCCATGCTGTTTTCCAGAGTGGCTGCACCAGCTTGCATTCCCACCAACAGTGTAGGAGTGTTCCCCTTTGTCTGGATCCTCACCAACATCTGTCATTTCCTGACTTGTTAATTTTAGCCATTCTGACTGGTGTGAGGTGGTATCTCATTGAGGTTTTGATTTGGATTTTCCTGTTGCCGAGAGATGTTGAGCACTTTTTCATGTGTCTGTTGGCCATTTGGATGTCTTCTTTGCAGAAATATCTGTTCATGTCTTCTGCCCATTTCTTGATTGGATTATTTGTTCTTTGGGTGTTGAGTTTGGTAAGTTCTTTATAGATTTTGCATACTAGCCCTTTATCTGATATGTCATTTGCAAATATCTTCTCCCATTCTGTCGGTTGTCTTTTGGTTTTGTTGACTGTTTCCTTTGCTGTGCAAAAGCTTTTTATCTTGATGAAGTCCCAATAGTTCATTTTTACCCTTGCTTCCCTTGCCTTTGGTGATGTTTCTAGGAAGAAGTTACTGTGGCTGAGGTCGAAGAGGTTGCTGCCTGTGTTCTCCTCTAAGATTGTGATGGATTTCTATCTCACATTTAGGTCTTTCATCCATTTTGAGTCTATTTTTGTGTGTGGTGTAAGTAAATGGTCCAGTTTCATTCTTCTGCATGTGGCTGTGCAATTTTCCCAACATCATTTGTTGAAGAGACTGTCTTTTTTCCATTGGACATTCTTTCCTGCTTTGTCGAAGATTAGTTGACCGTAGAGTTGAGGGTCCATTTCTGGGCTCTCTACTCTGTTCCATTGATCTATGTGTCTGTTTTTGTGCCAGTACCATACTATCTTGACGACCACAGTTTGTAATAGAGCTTGAAGTCTGGAATTGTGATGCCACCAGCTTTGCTTTTCTTTTTCAACATTCCTCTGGCTATTCGGGGTCTTGTTCCATACAAATTTTAGGATTGTTTGTTCCTTTTCTTTGAAAAAAGTGGATGGTATTTTGATAAGGATTGCATTAAATGTGTAGATTGCTCTAGGTAGCATTGACATTTTCACAATATTTGTTCTTCCAATCCATGAGCATGGAACGTTTTTCATTTCTTTTATCTTCTTCAATTTCTTTCATGAGTATTCTATAGTTTTCTGAGTACAGATTCTTTGCATCTTTGGTTAGATTGATTCCTAGGTATCTTATGGTTCTGGGTGCAATTGTAAATGGGATCGACTCCTTAATTTCTCTTTCTTCTGTCTTGTTGTTGGTGTATAAAATGCAACTGATTTCTGTGCATTGATTTTATATCCTGCCACTTTACTAAATTCCTGTATGAGTTCTAGCAGTTTGGGGTGGAGTCTTTTGGGTTTTCCACATAAAGTATCATATCTGCAAAAAGTGAGAGTTTGACATCTTCTTTGCCAATTCAGATGCCTTTGATTTCTTTTTGTTGTCTGATTGCTGAGGCTAGGACTTCTAATACTATAATGAATAGCAGTGGTGATAGTGGACATCCCTGCCATGTTCCTGACCTCAGGGGGAAAGCTCTCAGTTTTTTCCCATTGAGTATGATATTCGCTGTGGGTTTTTCACAGATGGCCTTTATGATATTGAGGTATGGACCCTCTATCCCTACACTGTGAAGAGTTTTAATCAAGAAAGCATGCTGTACTTTGTCAAATGCTTTTTCTGCATCTATTGAGAGGATCATATGGTTCTTGGTCTTCTTTTATTAATGTATTGTATCACATTGATTGATTTGTGGATGTTGAACCAAACTTGAAGCCCAGGAATTAATCCCACTTGGGGATTTATTAAAAGGAATAATCCTTTTAATGTACTGTTGGATCCTATTGGCTAGCATTTTGGTGAGAACTTTTGCATCCATGTTCATCAGGGATACTGGTCTGTAGTTTTGCTTTTTGATGGGGTCTTTGTCTGGTTTTGGGATCAAGGTAATGGTGGCCTCATAACATGAGTTTGGAAGTTTTCCTTCCATTTCTATTTTTTGGGACAGTTTCAGAAGAATAGGTATTAATTCTTCTTGAAATGTTTGGTAGAATTCCCCTGGGAAGCCATCTGGCCCTGGGCTCTTGTTTGTTGGGAGATTTTTGATGACTGCTTCAATTTCCTTAGTGGTTATGGGTCTGTTCAGGTTTTCTATTTCTTCCTGGTTCAGTTTTGATAGTTTATACATCTCTAGGAATGCATCCATTTTTTCCAGATTACCCAGTTTGCTGCCATAGAGTTGCTCATAATATGTTCTTATAATTGTTTGTATTTCTTTGGTGTTGGTTTTGATCTCTCCTCTTTCATTCATGATTTTATTTATTTGGGTCATTTTTCTTTTCTTTTTGATAAATCTGGCCAGGTGCTTATCAATCTTATTAATTCATTCAAAGAATGAGCTCCTACTTTTGTTGATCTGTTCTACTGTTCTTTTGGTTTCTCTTTCATTGATTTCTGCTCTGATCTTTATTATTTTTCTTCTCCTGCTGGGCTTAGGCTTTATTTGCTGTTCTTTCTCCAGCTCCTTTAGGTGTAGGGTTAGGTTGCGTGTTTGAGACCTTTCTTGTTTCTTGAGAAAGGCTTGTATTGCTCTATACATTCCTCTTAGGACCGCCTTTGCTGCATCCCAAAGATTTTGAACAGTTGTGTTTTCATTTTCATTTGTTTCCATGAATTTTTTTAATTCTTCTTTAATTTCCTGGTTGACCCATTCATTCTTTAGTAGGATGCTCGTTAGCCTCCATGTGTTTGGGTTCTTTTCAACTTTCCTCTTGTGATTGAGTTCTAGTTTCAAAGCACTGTGGCCCAAAAATATGCAGGGAATGATCCCAATCTCTTGGTACTGGTTGAAACCTGATTTGTGACCCAGGATGTGATCTATTCTGGAGAATGTTCCATGGGCACTAGAGAAGAATGTGTATTCAGTCGCTTTGGGATGGAATGTTCTGAATATATCCGTGAAGTCCATCTGGTCCAGTGTGTCATTCAAAGCTTTTATTTCCTTGTTGATCTTTTGCTCAGATAATCTGTCCATTTGAGTGAGGGGTGTGTTAAAGTCCCCTACAATTATTGTATTGTTGTCAATGTGTTTCTTTGATTTTGTTATTAACTGGCTTATATAATTGGCTGCTCCCATGTTAGGGGCATAGATATTTACAATTGTTAAATCTTCTTGTTGGATAGACCCTTTAAGTATGATGTAGTGTCCTTCCTCATCTCTTATTATAGTCTTTGGTTTAAAATCTAATTTGTCTGAATAAGGATTGCCACCCCAACTTTCTTTTGATGTTCATTAGCATGGTAAATGGTTTTCCACCCCCTCACTTTCAATCTGGAGGTGTCTTTGGGTGTAAAATGAGTCTCTTGCAGACAGCATATCGATGGGTCTTGTTTTTTTATCCAATCTGATAGCCTGTGTCTTTTGATTGGGACATTTAGCCCATTTACATTCAGGGTAACTATTGAAAGATATGAATTTAGTGCCATTGTATTGCCTGTAAGGTGACTGTTACTGTATATTGTCTCTGTTCCTTCCTGGTCTATGTTACTTTTAGGCTCTCTCTTTGCTTAGAGGACCCCTTTCAATATTTCCTGTAGGGCTGGTTTCATGTTTGCAAATTCCTCTAATTTTTGTTTGTCCTGGAAGCTTTTTATCTCTCCTTCTATTTTCAATGACAGCCTAGCTGGATATGGTATTCTTGGCTGCATATTTTTCTCATTTAGTGCTCTGAATATATCATGCCAGTCCTTTCTGGCCTGCCAGGTCTCTGTGGATAGGTCCATTGCCAATCTAATGTTTCTACCCTTGTTGGTTACAGATCTCTTCTCCCGAGCTGCATTCAGGATTTTCTCTTTGTCTCTGATACTTGTGAGTCTTACTATTAGATGTTGGGGTGTTGACCTATTTCTATTGATTTTGAGGGGGGTTCTCTGTGCCTCCTGGATTTTGATGCCTGTTTCCTTCCCCAAATTAGGGAAGTTTTCTGCTATAACTTGCTCCAGTATACCTTCTGCCTCCCCTCTCTCTTCTTCTTCTGGGATCCCAATTATTCTAATGTTGTTTCGTCTTATGGTATCGCTTATGTCTTGAATTCTGCCCTCGTGATCCAGTAGTTGTTTATCTCTCTTTTTCTCAGCTTCTTGATTTTCCATCATTTGGTCTTCTATATCACTTAATTCTCCCTTCTGCCTCATTTATTCTAGCAGTTAGAGCCTCCATTTTTTTATTGCACCTCATTAATAGCCTTTTTGATTTTGACTTGGTTAGATTTTAGTTCTTTTATTTCTCCAGAAAAGGATTCTCTAGTACCTTCTGTACTTTTTCTAAGCACAGCTAGTATCTTTATAATCGTCATTCTGAACTCTAGTTCTGACATCTTACTAATGTCTGTATTGACTAGGTCCCTGGCTGTCAGTACTGCCACTTGTTCTTTTCTTTGAGGTGAGTTTTTCCATCTTGTCATTTTGTCCAGAGGGTAATAGATGAATGAGAGAACAAAATGCTAAAATAAATGCTAAAAGGATAACAGTGACCCCAGAAAAATATACACTAAACAAATCAGAAGAGATCCGAAACTGGGGGGGAAAGAAATGAAAAAAAAAAAAAAAAAAAGAAAGAATATTCAGGCTGAATATAATAGAGCCACACAGTAGATTTGAGTATATTTTGGTCTGTTAGAAGAAATTGCCTCCCAAAATTTTAAAGAAAGAAAAATTTATATATATACAAAAATAAGGGTAAATACGATGAATGGATGGAATATGACTGTAAAGATGAAAATTAAAAAGGATTTTAAAAAGGGAATTGATAAGAAGTTGGTTGAAAAAAGAATGAAAAAAGAAAGAAAAACTTATATATACAAAAAATAAGGTTAAATACAATGAAGAGATAGAATATGACTGTAAAAATGAAAAATTAAAAAAGATTTTAAAAAAGGAATTGATAAGATGTTGGTTGAAAAAGGAAAGAAGAAAAATTCAACTAAAAAAAAAGAAAAATCAAGAAAATTTTAAAAAATTAACTTTGAAAGACTAAAGAATCATGGGGAAAAAGCCATGGATTCTCTGTGCATTATTCCCCTAGCACTGGAGTTCTGCCGTTCTCATTGATGGGTAAACTTGGTCTTGGCTGGCTGTTCTCGCTGATATTCTGGGGGAGGGTCCTGTTGCCGTAGTTCCCAAATGTCTTTGCTGGAGGCGGAATCACCCTGCACTTGCCAGTCTGGGCTAAGTAAGTGGCTCCGGTTTGCTCTCGGGAGCTTGTTCCCTGCAAGCTTTCCATAAAGCTTTGGAGGACGAGAGTGAAAATGGCGGCCTCCCAGTCTCCGCCCTGGAGGAGCTGAGAACTTGGGGCCGACTCCTCAGTGAGCCCCCAGAGAAAAGCAGTCAGTCTCTCCCGTCTCCCTGGTCTCCAGCTGCACTCTGTGCTCACCCGGCCTGTGACCAAGCATTTCTATCTCTGGCACATGACCCCGTGTGGAGTCTCCAAACCCAGCAGATCCCTGTGGTACCCTCCCGTGCCACCTCAGGTACCTTCTTAAATGACTAAATGACTTCGAATCCTATCAGGATTAGATGTACATTCAAATTGAGTAATTTGATGAGTGGACTGGTTTACAATGATTGTCTGGATTAATTACTCTCCTCCCCTTGTCCTCTTTGATATGTAATTTTGCAGAGTTTTTCTACTCTAGGTAGGTTTACCTGCTATACCCACCCCCTCCACTTTGGTACTGGGTTCAAGCATGTGACTTGCTTTGGCCAGTGCAATTTTAGCAGAAAGAATACAAGCAGAAGTTTGGAATGGATTTGTGCACTGAGGCTTCCATTCTTGTACTAATACTATAAAAGAAAAAAAAAAAATCAGGGTAACCTCCTGAGGTCAAGAAGCATGTGAAGCAGATCTGAGGCTAGCTCAGATCAGTTGTCAGCCAGCTGCCAGACATTTCAGTGAGCCACACCAAGCATTACCCAGCTGACCATCCAACTGATACTAGGCATATGAGCTATAAATGCTTATTGTTAATGCTGTTGTGGCTTTGTGGGTTTTATTATATAGCATTGTGACAATAGCATGAGAATTTAATTTGGGGACTTTTTAAAAAGGGATGTGGACAGGGTTTAAGCAAACCAGAGTTGCCAGTTTAGAAGTATTAGCAGCAGGATGCCCTAGGCCTGAAAGGACAAGGAGAGAAAGAGGTTAATAGAATTTAGAGAAAGTAATGTATGGATATTAGAGCTTGAACCCCAGCCAGTCAGTGGTTACACTGCAGGGAAGGAGTTGGGGGAGTAAATACCCTCATCTCACTCTCCCCACTAGACCTACTAGACTTACTGGCTAACTGTTAGATGAACTTGGTCTAAGATTTCATAAGCACCCACTCTGGACAGTGGTGTTTCAGGAATTGGGATTAGCACCAGATCAGAGCTGAGGCTTTCATAAGCCTCAGCAGTTCTGAGTATTTTCCTTTCCATAGGGCATAGTCAACCTGGTAAAATCACACCAGGTCCCTGTGGGAAGGACTGGGGTAAGATTTAGGATATAGGCCTCTGGCTGTGTTGCATGGTTCTTCCTCAAAGATCCCAGCCTCCCTCTCAGTTAAGGGCCTCTGGATTTATGAACTGGCTCAGTTCTGGTTGGAGAGGGTATAAATTCCCCTATAGTTATTTGAGTTAAGTTTCTGATGAACAAATCTAGAATATATCTGCTTATGTATGTACAGAGATACCTTAATGGGCAGCCTATCTGCTTTATTTCTAGGGATCATTGATGATTCCATAATCAATTTGTCATCCCCTCAAATTCTTGTGGGTAAAAATAGTTTGACTTCATTTTCCCAGAGGCTTATTGTTTAATTGCATGCACCTTATTGCTGATGTGCCAACATCTGGTTTCTACCCCTCTGGGATTGTGTTATTTCCACTGAGATTGGGAAACTAAATTTTAATGCAGCATTCTCCATTGTTATCACTAGCTTGCAAAGGACAGCCACCACAGAACTTTTCAATCTTCTGATATTCTCATCAATGCTTTGGTAAAGGAAGTATTTTGGGGGCCTTTCCATGAGGTATGGTTGAGGTGGTGAGACAGTTGCGTATAATGGATCCATTCCAACCTCCATTTCCCCTTAGAATTCCTTCCTCTCCAGTAACTTGAGCATTTCCACATTTTGACCTCACTGATGTAGATCAGGGGTCAGCAAACTTTCAGTAAAGGAGTAGACAGTAAATATCTCAGGCTATGAAGATCATATGGCCTCTGTTGCAACTACTCAGCTCTGTCATTGTAACCCAAAAGCAATCATAAACAATACAGAAATAAATAAGTGTAGCTGTGTTCCTATAAGACTATTTACATGAATAGATTGAAGGCTGGGTTTGGCTGATGGACCATCATTTGTTGACCCCTGATGTAGATAATTTTTGGATCCACCTTCAATTAGCCAACTTGGCAAATTATCAACACCACTGCCATGTTTATGGCCTAATACATTATTTGTGTGTCCTGGGTGAACAGACTTTAGTTAATGAATTCAGCTAGATCAAGCTTTATCTTACATAATCGATCTAATACTCTTAGATTTTACTTCTATACATGCTCCTCAACACTGCCAGCATATGTTATTTCTCTTTTGGTGTATAGATTATCTCCTTTGGAGATGGCCTTATATTACTCCATCTGGACTGTGTAGGGCTTTCACTTTTGTTAGGGTCCACAGTTAATGAGCAGTGGTTGGGGTTAGATCCTGACAATAGGCATTAGTTTGTGACGTAACTCTCCCTGGTTAATCACTGAATGATGTTTACTGAGGATTAAACTAGTTCCCTTGGAGTGTGGGGAGAGTATTCATGAGGGAAAGAGAGTTCCTTGAATTTGACAAGAGATGTTCAGAGAGTTGTGGGTTCAGAATCATCAGCCTCATCTATATCTGCTATTCCATATCTCATGGTCCTGTGCCTTCCCGTTTCATTAGGACCTTGCATTTATTTAGGGCCAAGAAGTATTGAGCATTTAACTGCTGATGTAGTTCTGTAAACCTTAAGATCAAGTTTACAGGGGAGTAATTTGAAGAGCATCTGAAGAGGGATTATTTAAGGATTGGGCAAAGTTTAGGGAAAATACTAATACCGCTGATGATGGGATGGGTTATTAAGACACAGGCCACCCTGCTAGAGTTAAGGGAGCCCAAAATACACTAACTTAATTAAGAGAGAAATTTATTACTTTCCAGTGTAAGAATCCAGTGGTGAGTGGTCTATTGCTAATAGAAAAGCTCTAACTTTTTCAACATATGACTCCAACATTGTCCCCGTCATCTTCATTTTCTAGGAAACGAGAAAAGGAAAAGGGGATGTTTAGGGGAAGTAGCATCAACTCTTAGTAGATAACCTGGATGTTGCATTCATCATTTCTGCTCTTATCTCATCAGTCAGCACTGTCACTAGCCATGCCTTGCTTCAAGAAGACTGGAAATGTAGCTTCTATCTGGCTGGTCACATGCCAAGCAGAAATGTGCTAGAGTTTATCATTAAAAGGAAGAAATGGAGATATACGGGGTGATAATTTGCTGTAGCTGCCTCAAATGACATATTGAAGGTAAACATACAGCAGGCAATACTTAAAAGGACACATGGAAGGTATGAGATGATGGCCTGGGACCCATATTGTATTCCTGGGGAATTTATTTTTGGACTGAATTCATTTGGTTTAGGATTTTGATGTGACTATTCAATGCCCGAGGTACATTTGTTGATCAGAAAGAAATTATGCAGTAAATGCTATCCTTTTGTTATTGAAACTCATTGTGACACTCATAATTCATTTTTCTTAATATGTGCTCTTGTCCAGTCAATTTATTTTTGTAAGCTTATCTTATTTACATTGGCTTTTTCAATTAAGATCTGCACTGATGAAGGGACAAAAAGTCTGGAAGGGTTATTGGTATTAGACAAGTATACTTTACTTCATTCAACATGGCTAATATTTTCAAGCTCTGAAAAGAATTTTATTATCTATTTATAAAGGTCTCAAGGCCTCATATTTTGCCTTTAATCAAATAGTGGGGAAACGTATTTACTCCTATTTCATGCAGATCTAAACACTGTTGGTACTAATTCATGATAATGTAATAAGAATTTGAAATGAAGGCAATATTAAAAATACAGCATGTACTATGATAAAAAGTGCAATGGTGGTTCTAACATTACCATTTCTGGCTGATGTCAGGATTGGTGCCAAAAAGAGATTATTTTTGATATCTGAAATATGAAAAAGATGATGCATTACATCTACTTGACATTATCATTTCTGATTATGCTTATCTCCCTTAATTTTAACCCTGGAGGGTAAGATAAAAGGTTAGTCTTTTTAGAAGAGTAAAATATATTTTTAGTTCTATTTCTCCAGGCTAGCTAGAGTGAAGAATTGAGAAAATACGTGGAAAAGTCAGCAGTATTTTTGACTGCATTACCATGTACATAGTGCTACCTTACTTACGTTTCATGTGGTATCATGAGGGTAATATTGTTTCCATTTTGCAGAGGAATTAAGTGAGGTTTAGAGAGATTAAGGGCAGTAACTCATTCAACAGCAAACATTCATTTGGTAGGAAATCAAGAATAAAGCAACTCTATCTCCAAATTCTGTATACTTTCTATTATACCATACTGTCTCTCATTATAATAGACAGATAATCATGGTAATTCATATTTAAAAAGACTACCTATATTCTGGCAAGTCACTTATTTTACTTTCTAGTGTAGATTTCCAAAAAGAGAGCTTGGAATGCCTAAGTTCTCATTAAATGTGTTCATACTCATGATCCATGTTAAATGTTGTCCATTGTATGTCCTGATTCAATTGCTGGGCAAAGATTAATATAAAGAGTTGCAGGTACAGTTGAGGCAGCTTCCGGTGTGATGTTTCTCAAGGTGTGGCATCTGTGATCTGTGTGGACTTAGGGAGCATTCAACATGACAAGGTGAGGCCCACCAATTCTTGATGGTTTAGAACCTTAAAAATGTTAAATTAAAAAGTTGAAAATTAGATAAATTCACATAAGATACAGAGTTTCTATATTTATAATTGTTTAATCTCAGTGAGATCATATTGCTTTAATTTTCCCCAGAATAACAGTATCTGGTTCCATCTGGTGATGGATAGTTTGAGCTACTGGTCAGGTTCTACATTCCTTCCTTCCTCTTTATTTCTCTAGGAAATCCCAGCTTGCAGGGATTTGGCAAATTAGCCAATAGTTCTGGATATTCAGACCAAATATACATCTAGTGATTTTACAGATTTTTCATACTGAAGACATTAAGCAATAGCACCAGATGTAAAATTATAAGCAGATCATACACAGAAGCTGAAAGATCTAGTTAATGTATCATTTTGGGAGGTAGAGGCCAATGACCCTCTAAATTCATTCTGGAGATTCATTTAACTCTGTTCTGTTTCCAAATTTATACAAGGTAATAAAATAGATTTTATAACACATAAAATACGTCATCAATTTCTACCTATAGGTATGAAGAATAACATTAACTGTTGTAGGTTAAACTCTTAGAGATAAAGCCATTTGCATCACAGTTTGGTTTTCTTAAGAAACCCAGTATCTTGT
Source organism: Mirounga leonina (assembly GCF_011800145.1). Classification (NCBI taxonomy): domain Eukaryota; kingdom Metazoa; phylum Chordata; class Mammalia; order Carnivora; family Phocidae; genus Mirounga; species Mirounga leonina. The sequence continues at coordinate 41,605,476 of NW_023270454.1, forward strand.
CTTTAACAATAGTAATATTTTGTTATGTAAAAGGTTCAACTGTTTGAAAAATACTAGATAAATCCCTAAGTACGTCAATTGAGGAAATACTTTGAAATCGTGTAAATGGTGTCTTTTAAATAACTGGGTTCGCTGGTTGAAAAGTAACGCCTTACTTCTTATAGAGTACATTTCATGTAGAGAAGGGTCTCTTGTCCTTGCTGACCATTTCTTTATACAGCAGGCTGAAAATAAAGTTCTCAGAGTCTCTGCATATTGGACATTGGTTATGCTTTGTCTACCGATTATAACCTGGTAGGACTCTTATCAGGAGCCTTTTCCTCTGCTGTTCAAGGTGGAGTATTTGAATCCTATGTAGAGGAAAAAAGAGAATTAAACAGCTGGCCTTCTGTGCCAGATCAGTGGCAGGCTTCCATCATCCTGGTCCTGATATAGCACAATTGCTTCCTGATCCTTAGTCTCGGGCTAATTTCATCCCTCCCATTCCCAAGCCTGTTTCACTGGCCTGCCATTAATTCTGTGAATTCTTGTTACCATTTCAATAAGTTTATTTTTATTTAAATCAGCCAGAAATTGGTTTGGTTGTAACTAAAGAATGTTGACCTGATTATATTCAAAACTATTCCTATTTCCTGCAACACCGAATCAAACACAAATTATTTATTACTTTTTGTATTAACAAAGCAAGGTGTTTGGTATTTTGGTGCAAAAACTTAATAATACCCTTTCTTGCCACACAGCTAGTGAGTGCTAAAGTACTTATCCCAAGACACCATTTCTAGACTACATCATGATTCAAAAATATTGTAGCTATAATTTTTAAAAAGGCCTTTTCTCATGTAGTATAAAATTTCAGTGCTAAATGTTATAGAAAATCATCACTTTTCTTTCATATATCTACTGTGCATATTATAAGAGCTGATTCATACTACATCAATGGTTTCATCCAAATGCAAGGTGAAATATCTGGTAGGATACAAATGTATTTGTCATTCTATGTTTTGTGCCATTAATGTTAGGTGACATACAACAAGTTGATTTGATTAAAGGAATTTTGCCAGTGATCTTGCTATGGACTGATTGTGCCCCTCAAATTCATGTGTTGAGACCTTAACCTTCAGTGTGATGGTATTTGGATGTAGGGACTTTAGGAGGTAGTTAGGTTTAGATGAGGTCATCAGGATGGAGCCCCCATGATAGGATTAGTATCTTTTTTTTTTTAAGATTTTATTTATTTATTTGAGAGAGAGAATGAGAGAGAGAGAGAGAGCATGAGAGGGGGAGGGTCAGAGGGAGAAGCAGACTCCCTGCCGAGCAGGGAGCCCGATGCGGGACTCGATCCCAGGACTCCAGGATCATGACCTGAGCCGAAGGCAGTCGCTTGACCAACTGAGCCACCCAGGCGCCCCAGGATTAGTATCTTTTTAAGAACAGCAAGAGACTAGAGCTCTCACTTTCTCTCTTTGTCATATGAAGATACAATGAGAAGACAGATGCCATCTATAAACCAGGAAAAGGGCCCTCACCAAGAATCTGACCATACTAGCACTCTAACCTTGGACTTCTAGCCTCCAAAACTTGAGAAATAAATGTTTGTTGTTTGAGTCATATAGTCTATGGTATTCTGTTACAGAAACAAGAACTAAGACAGATGTGTTCTGTTTTCTTTTTAGCACAATATTTTTCAGTGACTGTAAAGACTTGCCAACAATATGATTTCTATATTTTTACTAGAAGGTATGCAATAATGAATAATCCTTCTGTAGTTTTGTCTCTTCCTCCTCTTTAGTATTAAATATCACAAATTTTTTCTTTAGAAATATGTTGTAATTGTTCTGGAAAAACACAGTTGGTTTACAAAAGAGACCATTGTGCTCTGTTTAGAAATGAAGTAGAAGCCTTAATAACGTTTTATAATTCAAACTGCTGTGGGGACCAGACGGAAATGGATCACAGGTCCAATAAAATTCAATATCAAAACTTATGCAAAATAACCATAACTGAAAATGCAATTGTCTCAGCCTATTTCATATTTGCTCTAGAGTCATATTCATTACATATATTGATGTTATTCTAAGTCACAATATTTAGATTAATATTTTCTTTAGTATTACTTTGCTTCAATAAACCAACTCTGAACCATATTCTCTACTCTTGGGGCTTAGCAACTTGACATTAGACAACGGTAATAATAAAGTGCAATAGAAACAATAAAAACCCAACAATAACAAATGTAAATAATAAGCACAAAAGTGATGTGAAAACATGTTAGTTGAGATTAATTGCAACCTGTTAATTGAATATGAGTTATGGTGACTAATCAGCATGATCTTTATAGTGTATATGCACACTTAATTGTATAATGATTTGTAAGAACCTAAAAGAATTTCCTTGGGATTCACAGATATTATTGCATCTAATCTTTGTGAAATTTATACAAATGAAAATTGTTTTTCCTCTGAAATTACCAAATCACCTGTCGATCACTTGGTAAACCATGGAGGCATTTTGAAGACCATACATTGAAAAATTTTGAATTAGAACGGTGGTTCCCATATTAACATATACCTTTTTCAGTAAAATCTTAACTATAAATATTTATTAATGATAAATTATATACATTCACTTCTCTTCGAACATTTAATGTACATTTAAAGCCTACACAAAAGTACAAAATAAAAAAGATAAGGACAAAGTAAACTGTTTTAAAAATAACTACATTATTGACACAAAAGTACTTTTTAGTATTTATACTAGTATAGTATTTTAGTGAGTCTGTATTGTTAAATATATTTTATTATGTTTGAAAACCATCATCAAAACTTTGTGATATGATCATTAAAAAGATTGGTTCTAATTTCAGTTTATTTTGATATTTGGTTTTAATGGATCATTTTAACTTTATAGAAATGATTCCTCCGAAAGATATACAGATCCCAAAGGAGGAAGTACATATTTGGACATATTTAAAAATTTTGATAAAATTTTTTTCAGGTCTACAAGGCAATTACACAAATATTATTAAGAAAACCCTTCTTTTTTAAAAAAGATTTTATTTATTTATTTGAGAGAGAGAGATGAGAGAGAGAGAGAGAGAAAGCATGAGTGGGGGAAGGGTTAGAGGGAGAAGCAGACTTCCCGCTAAACAGGGAGCCTGACTTGGGGCTCTATCCCAGGACCCCAAGATCATGACCTGAGCTGAAGGGAGGCACTTAACCGACTGAGCCATCCAGATGGCCCTTAAAAAAATCCTCTTTCTTGATATTTATTTGTGCTTTTTATATTAGTATTACCTTTAATCTATGGTTTCTTTGCAGGAGTCTTTTCAAGTCACTTTATTTTGTGAGAGCTTCAAAGTTAGCTTCATATAATCTGTGAATTCACTTAAGTAGTCACTCATGAATTGTAATACATAGTGATATGTCTGAGTACACTGAAAGTATGAGTGAAAGTACTATGGACAGTCCCCTCTACTCTTATCTCAGGAGGTCACATGATTCGGAATTAGTGTCAAACTACATGTTAAACTATCAGTAAAGCTTAGTTTCTTTTAGTTTTCTTTTTAATCAATAAAAGGATGATTCTAATATTTCTTCCCACACTATTATGTATCATTGTGCATATCTCCTGGAATGTCTACACACTGATTTTGGAGACCCCGTCCTTTTTTTTTTTTATATCTACTGCTACATCCTGGGAGCCATTTAGGCCTGGAAAGTAGCTGTCCTTAGTAGCCAATGTATAAGCAAATTGAAGGAAAGAAAGGTTATTATCAATTGCCTATCTTCCCTTATTTTTATTAATATAACCTAGCATGATTTTTAGCTTGGCATGTGGTCTACCCAGCTAGAAACTGCATTTTTTACCTGTCTTGCAACAAGGTATAGCCACATGAGTACAGTCTTGCCAATGGGGTATAAGTGGAAGTGATATATGCAACATCCAGGTCATAAACTTAGAAAGGAGGCCTCTATGCACTCCTCTTCTTTCCCCTTTCCACTGAATTACACATGGCAGTCTCCAAGCATCCAGCCTGGAGTCAGTGATGGAAATGTCTTGTTGAAGATGGTAGAGCCATCTTGTCATGAACTGTTAGATAAAAGAGAAATAGATTTCTAATTTACCTGAGCCATTGTATTTTGTGCTTTCTTGTTAGAGCAGCTTGACCTGTTTATCTTAATATAAATCCACATGTGCAGATGGAAGAAGTATTTCCAAGGGACAGTATTTGCTGGTAGCTTTCTCATTAGCATCTAGAACCAATTGCAGGTGAATTTTGACTCATTTATTATCTTGACCATAGATGATAGAAGTAGAACAAAAGGGCAGAATATGTTTAGATAATTTCAGAACAAGATAGTAACAGCTAGTACCGTTTATCAAGCTTTTAACTAGTGTTAGGAACTTTTAATGTATTCTCTTATTTTTAATCATCAAACAACTTTATGAATTTGGAATTATTACCCCTATTTTATAGATAAAATATTTATCCAGAGGGCTTGAAAACTGTAAAATTACTAAGAGACAAAACCTAAGAATCTAAGGTCTCTGGTCTCTTTCCATTCTGCCTCTGCCTTTCTAGATCTATTTAAAAAATAAATAAAGCTATAGCTTGATGGGTGAGGGGATGCTAAGATTTTGCTAACTTTTTTAACAAGAAGATTTCTGACTTTTTATTTTAGATACTGAAGTTACGGTTATGAATCATCCCCACAAAGAAACAGAAATCAGAATAGTTTGGCATATACAGACCATTTATTCCATCAAGATGCATCATGTTTAACCTAAATACTTGGTCAACATGATCTGCTTTTGAGATCACCAGTAAGTATGTTGAAAAAAGTAGCAGAAAAAAACCTTTGATTTATATCAGCTGCATCAGTTTTCACAGGGTTGGATAATTAAGAGGACCCATGAGATTTTCCATGGCATTATTCACTTAAGCTTAAATAAAGATAAAGGATATGGTACAGCAGGAGGAAAAAAAGCACAAATATCAGAGAGGTATAAGACTTTCTGGCACAGGTCCCAGCTTCCATTCTCAGTCACACAGGATGTGCTTTGTCTTTGGATTATGAGACACCAATATATGTGCAAATTGCCTTAATTTCAGGAAAATCAGAGCCCTATGTGAGATATCTTTTATACCCTCCAGCCATGTAGCTCAAACCAGGCTTTATGACAAGGTTCAATAAGAGAAACCAAGAAAGCACACAGAGGCCAAGTGCTAATCAGTCTTTATGTTGTTGTTGTTGTTGTTGTTTTATAAACAATGGTGATAAGCTAGCACAGGTTGTCCCTGTCTGCCTTGGACCCTAGCTCAGGACTATATTCACCAATAGTTAGTACATTTCATTCAGGTTTGGCCAAATGTCAGCACCATGACTCAAAGTATCCCTGGAGATAAACATAGGGTAGGGACAGATCAGCTGAGTAAACTTGTTCTTAACACCATCCACCCTCCTGACGCTTGGTCAAGCTTTCTTAATTACAAATTGGTCATCATCATTCTTCTTTCTGCATTTTCAAACTATTTATGGAGCAAAAAAAAAAAAAAAGAGCAGAAAGATAAACACCAAACTACTAATCATTTGTAATATTCAATGAAGTGTAGGTATTACTTTAAAGAAATGTTTCAGCTTTTCAAATATTCCAGCAGCACAGAATTGTTCATAATTACATACAAGCTTGACAACTTTTTTTAATTTCATTTTTATTGTTTTTTTTAAAACTCCAATACAGAAAAAAAGATCATGAGAAGAATATTACACGATGGTGACTGAAGAAGCAGATAGAAGGTTTGGGTTAGGGATGCACAGAAAATTCCTATATGTGAGTGGAACATGGTGTCATGGAGTCTGAAAGAAGCAATAGGAGGAAAATTAGGATTTGTTTGGTACAAGAGATGAAGGTGTAGTTGGGGGGGGGGGAACTCAACCACGGGACCAACATTCGGGAGCTGTGCTCATATTCCTAGGACCATTGCAGAGCAAGAGAAGATCTTAGAAATACCAGGCAATACGTCAAGATTCACTGTTCTGAATTGTTACAAGAAGAGCTTATTGCCTAGAACTCAATTAGGACACCAGAGAATCCATTAATTCACTCATTTACTCATTCATTCATGTTTACTCTTTCAATACATATTTACTAAACTCCCACTATGTGGTAAAAAAAATTAGATGCAGAATACATTGAGCTAAACATGATAGAAAAAAAAAATCCCTGTTCTCAAAATTTATATTTTGATTAGTGACTACAGAAAGGTTACTTTAATTCTTTCCAAATAGAAATAACATTTGTTCCCAGAGACCATAGTAGGAAGATACTGAAGAAGGGGGCTTAGCATCCTCAGATTTGGGCTTTGGAAAAATGTGCCAGCAGAAAGTCAAAAAGATTATTTCACTGCCTACATCTTCAGAATGGAAGGCTAAGAAATTACATAGTTTGTGTTGAAAATCTAAATTCATAGAAAATTGTCTCCCAAATCTTTTATTGCCATGATAGAATTGTCTTGATGTAACTGGCTATTTCAACATTCCACCTGACTTTATTATTACAGATCTAGACTAAAATGAAGCACAGAGTGAGAAAATGTATGATTTTACTCCATTGATGGTTGTTTTAAAAGTATGTTTAACAAAGGCTCTGCTCAAGCATCACAGATCTGTTTTAACAGTCAAACCTTAATATCGTCCTTCTATCTCATCACTCAATATGATTAGTACTTACTATATTCAAGGTCTATGAGTTAAAAGATTTTCAAACTTAAATATCTTCTATCAACTACAGAAATATAGTTTTTCATTTTATCTCACTTCCTGAAGCTTTTATAAACTGACTTATTTATTTCACTTTATCTTATTTTTAATACTGAAATAGTGAGCACCAATTCCTGCAGTTACAGTTGATAACAGTAAAATCAGAAACCTCATTAGCCAATCAAACTTCTTGTGGCTTAATGGTGATGACAAAAAATCTTTATTTCCATTTCATTAAAACATTGACTGCTTCTTTACTCTCTTAAAGAAATAAAAAACTCTCATGGAATTAGCTGGCGGTTTTTAAGACTCTTATGCAAATTGGTAGCAGAGCTTTAGCAGTTATCAGCAGAAGCTGATAACTCTGAAAAACATGAAAAACTGGAGTGCTTTGACTTCTGTACACATATGTGGCTGCATTTAAAGGTTGAACATGAACCAAAATGAGGTTTCTGAAGTATACACAGTGAACGGAATGAAACCAGCATCTTTGAGAAGAAAATTTAAGTGAAAGGCAAAAGAAATACATTGAGGCCTTAGAAAAGATACTGGAGCAATAATAGATTGTCATATAATAATCAGAATGTGAAGAGTAAAAAAATGAAGGCATCAAGTAAGAAACAGCGTACCCATGACAACTTGGGTAGTTCCTGCTTTCCTTTATTAGAAACAATGGATCTCATCACCATGCTCAAATCTAAAATAATAGCTTCTTGTCACAAGAAAGTCATCTGGATTTTTATTTTGGCTTATGCATTTATGTGGCATTTGCCTGTCTTTTCATGAACAACCTATCTATAATTCAGAAATGTAGATCTTATTTTCAAAAGCTGTTCTTAAACAATATTTTGAAAAACAGTAATTTTATTTTAGGGAAAAAAGGTCACAATCACAGATTTGCTGATTCTAGGATTCTTGGCTTATTTTTCATTTGTTTTAATTATAGAATCCAATTAAACAATAATCCCTGTACATTTCATTGTAAGAAAGATCATGTAGCAAATGCCAAAGTTAATTATTGGACAATTGAGTCTACCAATGAATGGGAGATGTTGTAATTAGATTCATATAAAGAAAAAAGTACGAATGTGAACTTTTTAGATATGTAAGGGCATATCAAATATACATACTGCTACAAATAAACAGTGAGGAGTGGAAAGCTCTGTATTCAGTAGGCTTAGCTGGGCCTGGCCATACACCAGGTGTGCATAGAGAGAAAGCTTAATAAGCATGTCTCAGTGCAGGTTTGAGGTCTACATTTACGTGTGGACTCTCATTCCTAGGAGATTAGTATCCAGACAGTGAATAGAGCCTGTAATATAGAACACAGCTTTATTGCAGAGAATAGGAAGAAGTCTGTATTTGGAGTCAAATGAAACTGGCTTAGTAGTGTAACCTGTGTATACAGATTTTCTGGACCTTGGTTTCTATGAAATGGAAAAGTTGGATTCAGTGATCCTTAAAATTTTTCTTAACTCTAAATTCTGCAACTTGTTTTTAAATTGTACATTTGGTACCCTTCCTGGTCAACTCTTTTATTATGAAAGCAAAATCAGATTTGACTTTCAGCCACTGGCATTTCAGAAGTATGAGTTAGATGGATTTTGAATAGTGATACCATTATATTCAGGCCATTTAACTTTAAGAAAAGAATTGGTTCCATTTCTACTAACATTAAAATCCCATATCAGTTTAGTATTTCAAAACAATATAATCTATCAGCATATAAATTATTTTCCTCATGTTGTGGGCCTCCTGAATAATGAGATATTGTGAGCTATAGCATCATCTTAGGAGTGCTTCTCAAGGGATCACCAATCAATCATGATTTAAATAATAGTTATCTTGGGTAGCCAAGGAATCTGGTTAGAAAAGTTAATTGAGTGGATCCCTTTAGAAAAAATAAAAACAAAAAGACAGAATAATAACAACACACACACAAAAAACCCCCAGCTGATTGGAACTATGTTATTTGGTGGTCTAAGATATCCAAATTGAATCATTTTCACCACTACTGAATTTCAATTAAGAAATGATTGTTGAATAGGTAAATGTTCTAGAAATATTTTTTCCTGGCAAATAAAAGTTCCAGATACTTTTCCAAGAACATTTTCGTAAATATATGTTTGATTTGAACTGCTACAGACAATTATGGGAGCGTTCCTCTGAATAGTATTATGATAATTAGACAATGGGATGCATATATTTATATACTGCTTGAATTAGTTAGGAATTTTTTTTGTTCCATTTGATAGAAAATCTGAAAGTAACAGTTATTTAAACACGATGGAAATGGATTCTTCTTTTGGATAGAATTCTGGAGTAGACAGTCCTGAGTGTGTGTGACAACTTCCTTTTGTCTGGCTCCATCTGGCTGGTTGTGTTACCATATCTAACTTCCATACTCAAGATCATTTCATCTCCTAGATGGCTGCTTCAGATCCAGGCATTTTATTTGCATTCTAGAGAGCAAATATGAGGAAAGAGAAAAAGAACATATTTTCCTTTGAGGACATTTCCTGGACACTGCAAACACCATCTCTACTTAGACTGCATTGACCAGGACTTAGCCATTTGGCAATACCTAATTGAAATTTAGGCTGGAAAATGTGGTTTTTACTTAAGGTAGTCATGTGCTCAGCTAAAAATCAGGGGTTCTAATAGGAACATAAAAGGTAGAATGGATATTAGGGGTTACTACATATTATTAATTATTATTACCTGAATAAAAAGCAGTAAATACAAAACATATAAAGTAAACTTTCTTCCTTGATTAGATTAGGCAGTGTTGAACAAAATTAACAAATAGATAAACTGCTAGCTAATTTAATCTACAAGAAAAGTGAGAAAACACAATGCACAAAATAAGAAATGACAAAAATGTGAGAAAGCACAAATACACAAAATAAGAAATGACAAGTGGAATAACTTGTAAGAGTAGAAAATAAAGGGGAGGAGTTAAGATGGTAGAGGAGTAGGGGGACCCTAAGTCTCATCCCTTAAATACAACTAGATAGTTATCAAATCATTCTGAACACCCAAAAAATCAATTGGAGATCTGAGAAAACAAGTGCTGTAAGTGACCACTGTTTGGAAGGTAGGAGGTGCAGAGACCTGAATCTGGTGTGATATAACTGAGGATAAGGTGGTGGGGAGGCAGCCTGCTAAAGGAGGCTCCTGCAGAGTATTATAAGCAGCAGAGTACAAAATCAGAACTTTTAGAAGTCTGTTACAGTGGGGGAATTGCCTGGCTTGAAGGAGCTTAGGTGGTGAAATGTGGTGGAATCCCAGGTGTGACAGTGTGGTCTGAGGATCCCAGGGGTTGCAAGAATGTTTGGCACCTAAATGAAGCAAGGTTTCCAGGCATAGGAGCATGGAAGCCAGCTGAGAACAGTTAGTCTAGGTTTTGGTTTACTGCTTTGTGTTGCCATAAACTGCCCAACCACTGCACGGTCATGTGATTGCTTTCCTAGGAGAGGTCCAACATAAAGTAGAAGCATCATGAGACTGCACCCCCCTCCCCCCAGGGAGAGCGTGGGTTTGCATCATGGGAGTCCCTAAAATTTGGAGTTTTGAAACTCAGTTGCATGCCTGCAATAAAAATGCTTGGACCCAGGCAGGGTGAACACAGAATTCTGACAGAAACTGGGGACATAAGAGTGATTGATCGCTCTTCTTTGAGGGTTCACTGAAGAGTGGGGTGTGCAGATTTTCAGCTCTGGGGCTAGAGAGCCAGGGGCTGCCATATTCATCCCACCCATCAGTGCTGACAGCCTTCAGGGAGCAAAAGAGCACTGCCTAGTGGAGTCTGGAGCTGCTTACACTGAGCCCTGCCTTCCTGTGCACTGGAGGCACATTTTCACCAGGGCAAGTCCACCTGAAAATCAGCACAACAGGCCTCTCCCCCAGAAGACCAGCATAAACAACTCGTACCAAATTTACTGATCATAGAAGACTTCAAAGCTTCAGCTCCTGGAGAAAATAGTGTATAGCATTCTTTGTATTTTTATTCTTTAGTATTTTATCATTTTTTCAGTTATTTTCTTATTTTTTCAATTCTTTTTTATTTTTATTTTATTTATATATATACTTTCTATATTTTTTGTTTCCTTTCATTGTAATATATATGTGTTTTCCTTTCTTATTTTGGGACCTAGTTTCTTTTAACAAGTAGACCAAAACACACCCAGGATCTAGTTTTTTGTTGTTTGTTTTTGTTGTTGTTGTTATTGCTTTTGTTGTTTTTCCTTTTTCTTTCTTCTTTTCCTTTCTGGGCAAAATGACAAGATGAAGAAATTCACTCCAAAAGAAACAGCAGGAGGTAGTACTCACAGCCAGGGATTTAATCAATACGGATATAATTAAGATGTCTGAACTAGAATTTAAAATGATTATAAAGATACTAGCGGGGCTTGAAAAAAGCATAGACACAGAGAATCCCTTACTATAGAGATAAAAGAACTAAAATCTAGTCGGGCTGAAATTAAAAGCTATAAGTGGAGGCCATAAAGTGAGGATGAATGAAAAAGAAGAGCAAATCAGTGATATAGATGATAAAATTGTAGAAAATAATGAAGCAGAAAAGAAGAGGGAAAGAAAACTATTAGATCACAAAGGTAGACTTAGGGAACTCAGTGATTCAATAAAGTGAAATAATATTGTATTATAGGAGTCCCAGAAGAAGAGCAGAGCAGGGAAAAAGCAGCAGAATACACATTCTTCTCAAGTGGACATGGAACATTCTCCAGAATAGATCACATACTGGGTCACAAATCAGGACTCAACTGGTACAAAATGATTGAGATCATACCATGCATATTTTCAGACCACAAATGCTATGAAACTTGAAGTCAACAAAAAGAAAAAATTTGAAGGAACACAAATACTTGGAGGTTAAAGAGCATTCTACTAAAGAATGATTGGGCCAACCAGGGTATTCAAGAATTTAAAAAAATCATGGAAGCAAATGAAAATGAAAACATGACAGTTCAAAACCTTTGGGACGCAGCAAAGGTGGTCCTAAGAGGGAACTATATAGCAATACAGGCCTTCCTCAAGAAGCAAAAAAGTCTCAAATACACAACCTAACCTTACACCTAAAGGAGCTGGAGAAAGAACTGCAAATAAAGCCAAATCCAGCAGGAGGAGAGAAATAACAAAATTTAGAGCAGAAATCAATGATATAGAAATTAAAAACAAAAACAAAACGGAATGGATCAATGAAACTAGGAGCTGGTTGTTTGAAAGAATTAACAAGATTGATAAACCCATAGCCAAACTTATCAAAAAGAGAAAGGACCCAAATAAATAAAATAACGAATGAAAGGAGATCACAACCAACACCAAAGAAATACAATTATAAGAGAATATTATGAGCAATCATATGCCAATAAATTAAGCAATCTGGAATAAATGGATGCATTCCTAGAAACATATAAACCACCAAAACCGAAAGGAAGAAATAGAAAATTTGAACAGACCCATAACCAGCAAGGAAATTGAATCATTAATCAAAAATCTTCCAGCAAACAAGACTCCAGGGCTGAATGGCTTCCAGGGGAATTCTACCAAACACTTAAAGAAGAATTAGTACCTATTCTTCTGAAACTATTCCAAAAAATAGAAATGGAAGGAAAACTTCCAAACTCATTCTATGAGGCCAGCATTACCTTGATCCCCAAACCAGACAAAGACCCCACTAAAAAGAATTACAGATCAATATCCCCAATGAACAAGGATGCAAAAATTCTCAAGAAGATACTAAGTAATACAATCCAACTATATATTAAAAAGATTATTCACTACAACCAAGTGGGATTTATTCCTGGACCGCAGGGGTGGTTCAACATCTGCAAATCAATCAACGTGATATACCACATTAATAAAAGAAAGGATAGGGGCGCCTGGGTGGCTCAGTCATTAAGCGTCTGCCTTCGGTTCAGGTCATGATCCCAGGGTCCTGGGATCGAGCCCCACATCGGGCTCCCTGCTCAGCGGGAAGCCTGCTTCTCCCTCTCCCACTCCCCCTGCTTGTGTTCCTGCTCTCGTTATCTCTCTCTCTGTCAAATAAATAAATAAAATCTTTAAAAAGAAACATAAATAAAAGAAAGGATAAAAGCCATATGATCCTCTCAATAGATGCAGGGGGAAAAAAGCATTTGACAAAAATCAGCTTCCTTTCTTGATAAAAACCCTCCACAATGTAAGGATAGAGGGAACATACCTCAACATCCATAAAAACCATATATGAAAGACCACAGCAAATATCATTCTCAATAGGGAAAAACAGAGCTTTTCCCCTAAGGTCGGGAACATGACAGGGATGTCCACTCTCACCACTGTTGTTCAGCATAATACTGAAAGTCCTAGTCTCAGCAATTGGACAACAGAAAAAAATAAAAGACATCCAAATCGTCCAGGAAGAAGTCAAATTTTCATGCTTTGCAGGTGTCTTGATACTCTATGTAGAAAACCCAAAAGGCTCCACCAAGAAATTGCTAGAACTGATATAGGGATTCAGCAAAGTTGCAGGATATAAAATCAACACCCTGAAGTTTGTTGCATTTCTATACACTAATAATGAAGCAGCAGAAAGAGAAATTAAGGATTCTATCCTGTTTATAATTGCACCCAAAACCATAAGATACCTAGAAATAAACCTAACCAAAGAGGTAAAAGATCTATACTCTGAAAACTATAGGACACTTATGAAAGAAATTGAGGAAGACACAAAGAAATGGAAAAACATTCCATGCTCATGGATTGGAAGAACAGATTATGTTAAAATGTCAATGCTACTCAAAGAAATCCACACATTCAATGCAATCCCTATCAAAGTAACACCAACATTTTTCAGAGCTGGAACAAGCAATTCTAAAAATTCTATGGAACCAGAAAAGACCCCAAATAGCCAGAGAAATGTTGAAAGAGAAAACCAAAGGTGGTGGCATCACAATTCTGGACTTCAAGCTGTATTATAAAGCTGTAGTCATCAAGACATTATGGTTCTGGTGAAAAAACAGACACAGAGATCAATGGAACAGAATAGAGAACCCAGAAATGGATCCTCAACTCTACAGTCAACCAATCTTCAACAAAGCAGGGAATAATATCCAATGAAAAAAAAAGACAGTTTCTTCAACAAATGGTGTTGGGAAAATTGGGCAGCCACATGCAGAAGAATGAAACTGGACCACTTTCTTACACCATACACAAAAATAAACTCAAATGGGTGAAAGACCTAGATGTGAGACAGAAATCCATCAAACTCCTAGAAGAGAACATAGACAGCAACCTCTTTGACCTCAGCCACAGCAACTTCTTGCTAGACATGTCTCCAAAGGCAAGAGAAACAAAAGCAAAAATGAACTGTTGGGACTTCATCAAGATAAAAAGCTTTTGCTCAGCAAAGGGAACAGTCAAAAAACCTAGAAGGCAACTTACAGAATGGGGAAAAGATATTTGCAAGTGTCTAATCAGATAAAGAGCTTTATCCAAAATCTATAAAGTACTGATCAAACTCAACTCCCAAAAAACAACAAATCTAGTCAGGTAATGGGCAGAAGACATGAACAGACATTTCTCCAAGGAAGGCATACAAATGGCCAATAGACTCATGAAAACATGCTCAACATCACTTGGCATCAGGGAAATGCAAATCAAAACCACAATGAGATTCCACCTCACACCTGTCAGAATGGCTAAAATTAACAACTCAGGCAACAATAGATGTTGGCTAGGATGTGGAGAAAGGGGAACCCTCTTATACTGTTGGTGGGAATGCAAACTGGTGCAGCCACTCTGGAAAACAATATGGAGGTTCCTTAAAATTTAAAAATAGAACTACTACCCATGACCCAGCAATTGAACTACTAGGCATTTATTCAAAGTTAAAAAATAGTGATTTGAAGGGGCCCATGCACCCCAATGTTTTTAACAGCAATGCCCACAATAGCCAAACTATGGAAAGAGCCCAGATGTCCAACTACAGATGAATGGATAAAGAAGATGTGGTATTTATATACAATGGAATACTACTCAGCCATCAAAAATAATGATATCTTGCCATTTTCAATGATGTGGATGGAACCAAAGGGCATTATGCTAAGCGAAATAAGTCAGTCAGAGGAAGACAAATACCATATGATTTTACTCATATGTGGAATTTAAGAAACAAAACAGGTGAACATAGGGAAAGGGAAGAAAGAATAAAATAAGATAAGAACAGAGAGGGAGGCAAAGCATAAGAGACTTTTAACTATGGGGAGCAAACTGAGGGTTGCTGGAGGGGAGGTGAGTGGGGGGATGTGGTAATTGGGTGATGTACATCAAGGAGGGCCCTTGATGTAATGAGCACTGAGTGTTATATGCAACTGATGAATTACTAAATTCTACCCCTGAAACTAATAAAACACTATATGTTAACTAAATTGAATTTAAATAAAAAATTAGAGTAGAAAATATAAGATATGGATTACTCTGTATACCTCCTCTATGAAAATATATTTGAAAATGTAAGTTCAATGGCTAATTTTCTATGAAAATAATTTTAGCAGTCATGTTCCCATTTAGATAGTAAGCTTAAACAGATCAATTTTTTATAGAAGTAGAGAAAGTTGTAGAGAAATTACCCTACTAAAACCCACTGGGCTTGAATGGTTTTACAGGGAGAGTCTAACAAAACCTTAAAGACCAGGGTGTCTGGGTGGCTCAGATGGTTAAGCGTCTGCCTTCAGCTCAGGTCATGATTCCAGTGTCCTGGGATTGAGTCCCACATTGGGCTCCCTACTCCGTGCAGAGCCTGCTTCTCCCTCTCCCTCTGCCATTCCCTCTGCTTGTGCTCTTCTGTCTATCTCTCTGTCAAATAAATAAATAAAATCTTAAAAAAAAAAAAAACCTTAAAGACCAGATAGTTCTAATGCTATAAGGACTATTTTCATTTTTTATGAGACTCCAATTAAACCTCAAGAAAGGCAAAAAAAAAAAAAAAATCAAATTTGATATGTAAGCTTCTTGAATCTTGGCTTAAAAAATTATAAAAGATATATAAAAGATACTTTGGGGACAACTGAAGAAATTTGAGTGTGAACTAGATATTAGATGACTTAAATTGTGATAATGCTTTTATTTTTAGGAGATGCGTATATAATTATTTAGGGATAGAGAGCCCTAACATCTGCAACAACAGCAATAACAAGAACAAAATTGTTCCAAAGGATAAAAATTATTGGGAAACTTCACATTCCTTTTTTTTTTTAAACAAATGAAATATTGATATTTAACATAAAAATAGTACAAAAGAAAATAATCACAGACCAACCAATATCACTATTAATGCAAATGTATTAAATAAACAGTGAGCTGAATTCAATGACATATTTAGAATATAATGTACCAGGACCAAATGGGATTTATTCCAGGAGTGCCAGGTAGATTTATAATTAGGACATCCATTAATTAAATATACTGTATAAAGTTCTTCCCCTTCTCCTCCTCCTCCTCCTCCTCCTCCTCCTCCTCCTCCTTCTTCTTCTTCTTCTTCTTCTTCTTCTTCTTCTTCAGCTTTTGTGCTATATATATTTTTTGATGCACAACCTTATGACAGTTCATTGTGTATTGTACTTTTTGTCTTCATAAATTTTATAAATTATTTGATGCTATGAAATTCCAAAAGTTTGGTGTTCCCATCCAGGCCTATTTCATTGGCCCCTTCATCCATCACTGGTTTGGGTGGATTTTATCATTAAGTAGTATTTTCAGAAGGCTCATGGTTACTATACTCCTCAAGTTCTTTACTTTTGAAATTGTTTGCCTTTATAAAATTCTTAGTGTTATATATGTTATTCCTATGGCAACTTTGTTGAAAGCTTCCCTATATCTTGGTATTAACATTGTTATGAATAATTTTAAGGCTGACCTAATTTTCTTCCTTAAAAATAAGTTAGTTGATTCTTTTGCTTTCAGGCCTGAAAGTTTGCTATAGATAACTATCTGCTGCCTTCAAATCCTGTCTGATTTTGCATTTGCCTTAGATTTTCTGTGTTTTAAAAATAAAATATTTTATAAATAGTTGTATTATAATAAACTGGATGTATTTGAGAGATCTTCACTCTGTACTTCCAGCCCCCACCTTGAAACCTGCTGGTTATGCATATCCAGCGAGTAGAGTTTAGCATGCTGTTAAATCTGAAAGTTGACTAGCAATAATCTATCTCATTTATCTTGACCCTTTCCACATACAACCTAATACCCCCTTTCAAGTATGCAGGGCATGTGCTATTGGAGTCCACATACACACAAACAGCTGGAATAGCTAAACTCCATTGATATTGGTGGTGGTGGGTGAAATACTCTTTGCTGCTGCCTCTGCTGGCTATTTGGTATACCAGGGAGCTGCACTGTGGTCTGTGCCATTGCCTTTGAGATATGCAAAGGAATAAAAATTCTTTATGCTTGTAGCTCAGAGCAAGGCCAGAGACCCTGCTGGATGAATAGAGATCATTGGCTGCATCAGGCAGGGATTCCTAGGACCCAGAGAGAAGCCTGAATGTCCCAGGTCTTTTACATCGTGATTTGGCATTTGCTTTCCTTCAGCAGATCTGGGTCCACAGCTACATTCCTGATTGCCATCATCCCTCTGTCCTTAATTCTTCTACACTTGCTCCCTGCAAAGGTGGTATGTCTGACTGGTTCCTTGTTTAGCTGTACCTCTTCTGCCACTTTGGTCTGTTAAATTGGGGTCAGGGATACTCATCAAGTTTTCTCATATTCCTAGCTTCAGGCAAGGGTCATCAGCCTGCTTCTTCTTGGTTTTCCACTTACTTTTGGAGCGCTCCTTAGGATGCCTGAGATCTGCATAGTAATATGTTCCTTTTCAAAATCTTTGACTCGGTTTTGATTTGGTGACTATTTTAAACAGATTCTGGGTTGAGGCTGTGGTGTTTTCTAGTATCACCAAAAATCGTTTTTTCTTTCTTTCTGTTTTTAATTGTTGTTTTCTCTGGTTTTAGAGAATGAAGTGAGAGAACTGCCTATGTATCTTTGTTTTAGCTTTCTTGTGGCCCCCTAGTTGGCCTTTTGGTGGTTAGCTACCCCTCCTGTACAGATAGTTTAGCCTACTACCTTCATTTTCTCTGGATTAATTTTTTTTCTGTCCTTATCTCTCTATCACTCTCGTTATCTCTCTAACATGTACACATACTCAGATATACAGTCTCACTCCAATCGAAGATCAGAGTAGAAAATATTTCTTATTTAGTATGAGGTAAGTAGTAAATACTTGTAGGTTAACAATGAAACACTCTGTGATTTGGTGGTGAAATAGAATAAGAGGAAATAAATAGCACAAAAATTTTGCTGAGATTGACTTAAGTAGTGCTTTTTGAACTCCATCGCTGAAGTAGGCTTTTTCTCTTTCTTTAAATCTCTGTTACAGCTGATTACCTTGCAACTCAGATGTTGCCTAAATAAGGAACAGATTCTGGGAGCCTATTTAAATGGACTTACAATATCCTTTAAAGGACAATGAACTATGATTTTTCAAGGTGTTTCTAAGAGAGAAGAAATCCATTTCCATTCAATTGCTCTGATACTGCCATTCAGAAAATATAAATAATAAAAAAAAAGATATCTTGGATCTTTGCTGAATAGTTCTGTATTTTTTTTATGTGAAATGAAATTTAGAAAAGTACTTTAAATCCTAAAATCATACAATGCATTCCAAGAGTGAGACCAAACATTTCGTCCAGAGCAACTGCAAAAATGGAACTCCAACTATCTGAGATGGGAAAGACTGCAGGTGGTGCTGGTCAGAGGAAAATGACAAGAACTCTCTTTTGGACATGTTTTGTCTGAAGTGTTTATTAGACATGTATCCCAAATAGACATATGAAGTAGGCAGTTGGCACACAGGGATCTAGAGTTCAATGGAGAAGTTGGACTGAAAATATAATTTGGGTGCCTTCAACTTATAGATGGCATTCAAAGCATGAGTCTGGATGAGATCACAGTTGAGGATTAAATGTGAAAGAAAACAGAAGAAAGCCTTGGGCACACCTACTTGTAGAGTTTGAGAGGTGAGGAGGGACCTTGTGATGAGATGGAGAAAGGCCAAAGGAAAACTAGGGGCATGGAGAATCCTCTTTCAAGGAAGAAAGAGTGACCAACGATGTGAAATGCTGCTAATAGGTCAGATAAACCAGGACTGAGAATTTCATATTAGACTTAGCAATGCAGAGACCCTTGGAGATGTCGAGAAGAGCTGTTTTTATAAATTAATTATTTACATGTGAGGTTTTAATTAACATCTTCTCTTCCATGAATATCCCAGCATCATAGAAATGCTGTGTCTTCTTTGTTCACCAGAATATTCATATTTAGCATAAAAAGCACTTGTAAATATTTATTGAATGAGTGAATTCACTAGAGATGACCCAATTTTAATCTTTATTTCAGATCTATTTCTGAGCTCCTATGTCATAGATTAAACATTCGGTGGGGAGGGGGTGGAATTCTTCCTCTGGATTTACCAAAGTCATTGCCAATTATTAAGTGACTACTATGGACAAACTCTGAGCTTGGCCTTGGAATTACAAAAGTAAACCAGATGCAATTATGCTTT
The DNA here is from genome assembly GCF_011800145.1 of Mirounga leonina. Classification (NCBI taxonomy): domain Eukaryota; kingdom Metazoa; phylum Chordata; class Mammalia; order Carnivora; family Phocidae; genus Mirounga; species Mirounga leonina. The sequence goes on from NW_023270454.1 coordinate 41,624,856, forward strand.
TAAATAATTTTTTATAATTGGGGACACAGACAAATGAATGGAAATTTGAAAAGCCCTTGGATTAATGTAGTGATAAAAGTGAAGGAACTTTGTGAAGATGTGGAAGGAGTGCTGGGTGGGCCTGAGGGTGAAGGCAATGGGAGTATGGGAAGGTGAATACTTCTCAGAGGCCACATCTTTGAGCCTGGTAAATAGGCATCATCCAGGTGAGGTCTCCAGAAAAGGCAAACCCCAGAGGAACATGTGCTAGGTACATGGGTGAGACTAGCCATATCCTGCAAATAAATATTTCTTTGTTTGGTTTGAACCCATCCTTCCACTTCTATACCTTCCATTTCCTCTAGCTCTAGTCTAGGTTTTATATTCTTGGTTTGTCTTTCTACTTTTCCTCTGTTCTCTCTCTTCCATCTCCTTATTTGTGGTTAAATCCTCTTTCCAGCAGAATGTTTTTTTTCTGATTTCCTATCCAGAAACTTGTTTTTTCAATTTAACCTTGAGTTGAATCTGATTAACTTCCTCCATGTGCAACCCTGATGGGCACTGCCCAGATCTCATTCCTTCTCCATTCCTTCTCTCCCTTTCAGAGGGGCCTGAAAGTCATACTTCTCTCTTTTCTCCTCCATCACTTCCTCAGAACTTTCTTCTCCAGCAAAATGTAACTACTTGAACTTTTCTAAATTTACCATTCTGTTTAATGACTCTGACTGTCTTCTATGGCTACCTTGAGTTTCCTCCCAGCACACCTTCCCCTTCTCTGATGACTTGAACTCATGCTATTTTGTAAGATAATTTGCACATCACCTCAGCTGTAATGTATTATTAAGATAGGCCAAGTTAGGCTACAGTAACAAACAATATCAAAATCTATGTGACTAACACAAGTTTATCTCTTGCACTTGCAAGATCCTGCATGGATCTGGGAGACAATTTGGGGATGCTGTCCTTATTGTGCAGGCTCAACATCCCAGGATGTTTTATAGTCTTAAAGCAACACCACATCAACAAGTGCTTCCATGACCCTTGGGACAGGTAAAGAGAGCATGAAAAATTGTGCACTGGCTATTAAACGCTTCTGCCTGGAAGTGACACATGTTGCTGAAATTATCACATTTCAGTGGCATGTGTCCATGCATATATTTACAGAGGAATGTGTGCTGAAGGAAAGGAGAGCCAGAAATCTTAGTGATTACCAGGAGTGTCTATGTGGTGGGATATGCTGGTAAATAGTATTATCCCGATGTTGTCACTCATCACCAGTAAGTTATGTAATGGTCAAATTACATAATTTCTTCTGCTTTTGTTCCTTCAGCTTTAGAATAGGGATAATAAGCTTAAAAGGGTCATTGTTAAGAGTTAAAGTGCTTAGAACAGTACTTAGAAGTAGCACAAGTTGAGTCATTAAAGAATTCTTATTGATTTTTGCTATGAACTCTTCCTTGAGCTGCCTGCCTCATCATCCCACAGCACAGAGTGAAACACTTTTCCCCGTCTTCACTCCTCTTTGTATGCAACCATAGGTGGTTACCTTCATCTCACAGTTTATTTATTTAGATGAGATTGTGAGTTTCTTAAAACTAGGATTTTACCTGTTTAACCTTATACCCTGGAATCTAGCACAGTGCTGGCACTCAATATATTTCATGTGCATGAATGAATAAGTGAACAAAGGAATGGGTTTGTCATTTCAAATCTCTGCACTAGGGAATGATAATGTTTAGGCTTACAAATGCCTCCTGCTTTCCCACACCCCCATAGTCCAAATCCTTGATATTCTAGTTCCTAAACTGCTTCTGTATAATATATGGAAAGAATAGAAGCACTCTTGATCTGAATATTTATGTTTGCAGGTATGTTTTCCTCACTCAAGAACTCAACTACTTTGCTATTTGGTGTGGTCCACAGATTAGCAGCCTCAGTGTCACCTGGGAGCTTGTTAGAAATAGAATTTCAGACCCCACCCCAGACTTACCAAACCGTAATCTGCATTTTGATCCCAGGTGATTTGTATGCATATTAAAATTTGAGAATCATTGTTCTATAACACTTACGAAAGCTGCCAGAATGAGCTCATGTGCCTTCCCATGCACGTGACTGAGAGTTAGGGACTGAGAGAAAGCAGTTTTGGTCAACTGTGTTCATTATGTTTGATTTATTACTGAAGAAAAGAACTTGCCTTTAACTGGTCTAATATTAGCAGAACATACTTAGTATGGGAACTCATGGATTTAGAAATCCTTTGTTCAGGAAGTTAAGGGTTTGTCAGTTAATTAGTGTTAATTGACTTATTATTTCCTTGTCACTGAAAATAAAAAGCATACCTGAGAGAATGGAGGTAGGAAGTTATGGAAGTAACAGGTGGCTTTTGTCAGATGGTTTTATGACATGTAAAGTTGAGCTATTTCTTCTGTAAACTAGCCGATCTTAATATTATAGAAGACTTTATATGTGTTCTTTGCTACTTGAGAAAGAGATCAGGCAGCTGGGCTTCATGTATGTCCATAAAGTGGACGGTAATCTTTATCCTGGATAAAGACCTTCAATTTTTTTTTTTAAAGTACTCACAAAGTACATCCCCTGCTGTAAGCATCTTTCATGTGAACAACTGAGAGTGATGCTTGATATCTGTAATGATTCAAGGCAGAGACGGGGCATGCCACAGCTGGTTCACACATGAGTGAGGAACAATAGAGAAGCCAACAGAATCTAGTCAAGGCATGATTTGGTGCTGCATAAAAGTTTCTATTTCAGGAACCATCAAATGACAAATTTTACAGAAAGTCCTATTTCATGACCTGCCTTGAAGTTCTACGGTAGAAGGAAACCTCCCATCATCCCTCATAATGAGTAATACTGTTCAGCATAGTAAATGTTAATGCAGGGTTCTATGGGGGAATTTCCTTTCTATGTGAAAAATGGCCAGAAAATTTCCCATAATTTCAGAATGCTTTTGGTTAAAGGAGCTAGTTCAGAATACTGATATGATTATATAGAAATATGGTCCATAGCTTTTTAATAGCAGAGTGTGCCCAAGAATCAACAGGACAGGTTTGATTCCAGAAATTGCTATCTTGTTCTTAGTAGAAGCTATATATTTCTGGCCTGCTGAGATTGCTATGTTCATTTTGGTTTTCTCACAGATAAAAAAGTCGTTAAAGATTTATTGGATAATATATTCAAAAAAAGTGGTAAACATCTGATATTATCTATCACATGAAGTAACACTTGCTGATTTTTATTATATTTTTGTTACCTCCTTAGCATATTTCCTAAAAACTGGATCAAACATAAAAGAAACATTTGCCAAGAGATACTATTGCATCTTTTTAGCAATCATAACAAAGAGTTTGCATAGCTATTTTAACTTGTTTTGATGGATTAATTGGTACTTATGACAAAGATTTCTTGCATAGTCAATTATTTTGTAAGGTTATCATGAACAATCTATGGAAAACAGCTTTGTGCTATGAGAAAGATCAGGAATTAACAACAAAATAGCTGAATGGAGATATTTCTGCCCTAACATTTTATATTCAAGCATTTAACAGAATATTTCCACACTCTTTTCTCAATGGCATGGCACTAAATATATATATGATTTTTATAAAATCAAATGCATCATGCTCATGAATAGTCCTTTATATACATTGTCATGGTCCTGTAGTTGCCAATCTATCACAGTGCCTCAAAAGCAGAGTTTGTTTTCTCATCTCTGTTATTATGTGAACAATGTAACACTCAGGTGACTTTAAAACTTGACAGATAAATGAAGCTTTAAAGGCATTTGGCTTTAAACGACTAACGACTAAATATCAATGATAAGTGAGTGAAAAGACCCAGCATAGCCAAAATACTTAAAAAAATAAAATTGAAGGAAATTTACTTCCTGATTTGAAAATTTACTATAAAGATACAGATAATAAATGTGTGGTACTGGTGTAAGGATAAACATATAGAAAAATGTAACAGAATTGAGAGTCTGGAAATAAACCCTTATATTTATGGTTAAATTGATATTCCACCAAGGAGGCAAGACAGTTCAATAGGAAGAAAAATGTCTTTGCAACAAATTATGCTGGAAAAATTGGATATACATGTGTAAAAAGATAGAGTAGGCTCTTACCTCACACTATACACAAGATTTAATTCAAGTGGATCAGAGATATAGGCGGAAGAGCTGAAAAAATCTTTTTAGAAGAAAAGATAGGAGACAATTTTTGATATCTTGGGTTAGGCAAAGATTTCTTGGACATGACACCAAAATCATGATCCATAAAAGAAAACAATAACAAAGTGGACCTCATCAAATTTTAAAACTTTTGTGCTTCAAAAGACATCATTATGAAAATGGAAACAAACCAGAGACAAGGAGAAAATGTTTGCAAATCATGTATCTGATAAAGGATGTGTATTCAGAATATACAAACAACTCTTACACCTTCAGAATAAAAAGACAAACAGCCAAGTTAAAAATAGGCAAAATATTTGGATAGACATTTAGCCAAAGAAGATATATGAATGATTAGCAAGCATATGAAAAGATTATCAACATCATTAGTCATGAGAGAAATGCAAACTAAAACTATAGTGAAATACCATTTCATACCCATTGGAATGGTTCTATTAAAAAAGACAGACAACAAATATTGTCAAGGATGTGAGGAATCAGAAAGACTTCTGCATTGCTGGTGAGAATGTAAAATGGTATAGCTAATTTGAAAACAGATTGGCAGTTTCTTATAAAATTAAACATAAATTTATCAAACATTCCAGCAATTCCACACCCAGCCATCCACCCTAGATAAGTAAAAGCATATATCCATGTTTAAAAAATTGCATGTAAATGTTCATAACGTTGTTATACATAATAGTCAAAGAGTGGAAATAGTGCAAATGCCCGTCAACTGATGAATAGAGAAAATGTATATTCATAAAATGGAAGACTATTTAGCAATAAAAAGAAATGAAATACTGATAATGACACAACATGAATGAACCTCATAAACATTATGCTAAGTGAAAAAAGTCATATTCCCAAATGCGTGACTGTATTTATATAAAATGATCCAGTGAAGGCAAGTATGCAAAAATACAAAGTAGAATACTGGCTGCTTGAGGCATGAATGCTGTGTAAAGACAGGGATTAATAGGTAATTCACATGAGGGATGTTATTAGTGGGATGAAAATATTCTAAAATTGGATTATAATAATGCTGACTCAGTAAATTCACTAAAAATCAGTGAACTATACACTTAAAATGGGTGAATTATATATATGTAAATCACACCTCCTTAAATTTGTTGAAAAATGGTAAATGAATGATTAAAACAAACAAAATCTAGGTCTTTATGTCATCTTAATATCCAGTTGGGTTTATTCTTGTTAGAACTTTCATGTAATCTCAGTATTACTACTTCTGATGGTCCCAGACATCCATCAGAACACATGTCTACTTACCAACAAACTAGCTCTTTATTTGCAGATAGATATGGACCCAGGGCAGATTATACCCTCTACAGATAGAAGAGGAATAGAACCTTCCTAAACCACAGCTCATTATCATTTCCAACTGCTGATGGGACTGAAACACCCTCCTCCCCTAATTATCTCCTGCTCATATTTCAGATTTTACTTTAATCATGCATCCTCAAGGAATTCTACCTTCTGGATTATGCATGTTTGTCTGCCTTCGCATTCATAAACCAGTACTTTTGCTTCACTGACCACCTGCTGTTGAGATTTTTGCTTTGTTCTGGGCAGTGATGCCATTTGTTACATTATGTTTAGCATAGTAATTCTCCGAAATAGTCTGATAAAGGACTGATTAAATACTAATTACACGGGACTTTGTTAAAAATGTAGATTTCTGTGTATTACCTGTAAGACTCCTGGTGAGTGGATTAGAAATAAGTAATTTTGACAAGCTCCAATGATGCTCCCATGTATGTAGTATGTAGACCACATACTGTTTTTTTGACACAGAGATAACATTGCTGAGGATAGAATCCATCAGGGTATTATTTAATGTAACTTTATTTTGGCATATTTTACATATCATATGATTTACCTGTTTAAAGCATACAGTTAATTGAATTTTTATTAAATTTGCCAGATTGTGTAATCATCATAATAAATCAGTTTTAGAACATTTCCATCACCCTGATAATATTTCTCATATCCATTTGCTGCTAATCTCTATTTCTATCCCACATAACCTGCCGTAGGCAACCACTAATCTACTTTCTGTTTCTATAGGTTTTCCTTTTCTGAACATTAAAAAAAAAAAACAAAACACCCATGCAATTATACAATATGTGCTCTCTTCTGTCTGGCTTCTTTTGCTTGACAGTTTGTTGTTTAAGAACAAAATGTAAGTGATAAGTGAGACCCAGAATAGCCACATCATGACATGTATCAGGGGCTCTTTCCTTGTTATTGCTAAATAGTATTCCATTGTGTGGGTATACTATATTTTGTCAATCCATTTAACAGTTGATGAACATTTAAGTTGTTTCCAATTTTTGGCCATTATGAATAATACTGATATAAATATTCATGTGTGAATCTTTGTACAGATATACATTTTCTTCTTTTCTTGGGCAGATATCTAAGAGTGGTTATAGTAAATTTATATAACACTATAGGAAACTGCCAAACTGTTTTCAGATCAGCTATATATATATTTTTATATTTTACATATATATATATATATATGTATTTTTTTATTTTACATTCCCTTTCCGATTCTCCACATTCTAGCCAACACCCAGTTCTAGAACCAGTTCAAATTACTACTCTGCCATTTGTAAGCCTTGAGACTTTGGGCATTTCTTTTTCACTTGTGCATATCCACTTGTCCAAGAATCACTTGTTAATAAAGCAAATTAATTTTATATATAAAAAAGAATATGTCTGTCCTTATGCCAATACCATGCTGTTTGATAATTATAGTTTTATATTAAGCTTTGAAATTGGGAAGCCTAACTTCCCAATTTGTTCTTCTTTTCAAAATTGTCTTGGCTCTCTAGGTCTTTTGCAATTCCATATACATTTTAGGCCAATGGGAAAATAGTACATACTACACATTTCTCATCACTTTCTGCAAAAAAAAAAAAAAAAAAGACCTACTGGAATTTTCATAGGTATTGTGCTGCATCTATAGATTGTGTTGATCTATAGATCAGTTTGGGAAGAATTTCCATCTTAACACTCATGAGTATTCCCATTCAAGTAGATGGAATGTCTTTCTAATCATTTAGAAATTAATTTCCCTCAGTATTGTTTATGATTTTTAGTGTATAAGCCTTCCACTACTTTTATTAAATTTATTCCTATGTATTATATATTTTTTAAAATCCCACCATAGTACCTGAGATCTGTCATGCTCAAAAATGATTTAAACTGTATACCCAGATATTAACAGTGTTTATGTCTGACAGTGTAGTAAGTGTAATTTTATTTTATTTTATTTTTTAAGATTTTATTTATTTGACACAGAGAGAGCAAGCACAAGCAGGGGGAACAGCAGGCAGAGGGAGAGGGAGAAGCAGACTCCCTGCTGAGCAGGGAGCCCGATGCGGGACTTGATCCCAGGACCCTGGGATCATGACCTGAGCCGAAGGCAGACGCTTAACGATTGAGCCACCCAGGTGCCCCTGTAATTTTATTTTTAAATGCTTGTCCATATTTTCCAAATTTTCCAGAAGGTTTGTGAATCTCTTTTTAAGTTGCTGATGCCCCAAAACATAATAAATCATGAATATAAGAAAAATATATGAGATAGAAAACCTTAACCATAATAATTAAAGCTATTATATACTATACTCTTACTATATATCAGGAATTTTTCCTAAGAACTTTACATGTATCACCTAATTTAATTTCGTCAATGGATTCATGAATTATCTCTATTTTCATGCCTATTTTATTGATATGGAGACTGAGTCACAAAATAATTAAGGTACTTGTCCAAAATCTCAAGGCTTACAAAGGGCTTTGAACTGGCTCTAGATCCCAAGCTCTTAACCACTGAAAATTGGAATAAAATCCATGAAAATATAAATAATAAATATCTCTGGTAGGTTAAGATAGATCTTTTAATTAAAATGCTTTTTTGAATTTTCTAAATGAGTGTTAATACTTTTACGACTAGGAAACAAATATTTAAAAGTAGCACAGAATAATTCAGTGGTAGACTCTACTACATGGGATACTTTTGCTTACCTTATAGATCTTCCTGAAACTCAGGCACCAGTGGTTGACCCAATGCGTAAAAACATTTTATCTTTCTTTCTCTATGAATACCTATTCTATTACTGTAATCAAAATTTTACACTTAAATCTTGCATTTCTTTATCCAAATCACAGGCCAATCCAGTAGCAATTTCAGTAGCATAATAAAAAGAAATGCACGTTCACATATTCGATAAATATAAATAAGGAAAGCAAAGGGAATGCAGTTATTTTTAAAAGGTTATTTAAAAAAAGACATACAACTTATTTTCTTTCACTCATGCACCATTAAATAGATTCCTATGTAATGTTTAAATTGACATTTTCACTCAGGCTTCTTCTGTTTTTGTGTCTTGTTAGTGAACAGACTTTTTAATGTCCCAAAGTCATAAGGTCATTAGAAGAACCTTGCATACTATAATTAAAAATTGCTATCCCTTTAGCTGTTTTGCTCAGCAAAGGCATAGGTCACAGTGTCTTTTGGAGACACTGCTCTTGAGATGGGAATAAAAGATTTTGACCTTTTATTGCAGCATTCATGAGTTGGAGGAACTTCATTTATTTTAGGTAAAGAGCAAATGGAGCATTGCCTATTTTTAGTAATTCAAGAAGGACTGGAGTCACCTACAACTTGCCAGTCAATAGTCTTTTCTAATGTCATCCATTTAGGAAACTATTGTACTTGTCTTTAAAACATCGGTGGCTCTTAGCTAGCAATTTGAACACACAGACACAAACACATGGACACACATGTACGCACACAACCATATGACTATAGTCCTGTCACTGATGAACTATAGTCATAAAGAACACAACCCTTATGTGTGAAAGTCTTCCTCCTCTTCCAACAGAAAGGACATATTTTTCAAAACTGAGAAATCATTTAAAAATTGACTCTTAAATGTAAAATAATTAGAGCTCTGGGACTCCATCTAGTTCAATGTTTAAGTGTGAAAAAAAAATGGCTTAGGGTCTATTTGATATTAAATTAACTCTATAATAGCACAATCATATTGGCAGACCCAGCTTGCTCATATATAAAATGAAGTCCATGGATAATCTCTGCACTTACTTCCATTTTAAAAGAAAAAAATTCAGATAATAATTAAAAACTGATAAAAGATTTTGTCAATTCTACATTGGTCACTAAGTCACATTTTATTTATTTATTTATTTAAAAGGTTTTGTTGTTGTTGTTTTTGACAGAGACACAGGGAGAGAGGGAACACAAGCAGGGGAGCAGGAGAGGCAGGCTTCCCGCGGAGCAGGGAGCCCCATGCGGGGCTCGATCCCAGGACCCTGTGACCATGACCTGAGCCGAAGGCAGATGCCTAACGACTGAGCCACCCAGGCGCCCCACTAAGTCACATTTTAAAGCCATATGTAAGTGCTTGGAAAGCTAAGTTCCCTCTCTGGTTTGATTAGACCACATGGAATCATGAACACCTAAAAATTATGTAAGTTCATGAGGTGTTTGAATTGTCTTGAGTCTGTATAGTTTAAGGAGAAGCAAATCTTAGTGTGGCAAGTTGAGTTACTAGGATTCGCAACTGCTGCTCTTAACAATCGATACAAATTGCTGCGTAATTAGCCCAGCTGCAATAATCCATCGATCATGATGACAAGCCGCAGAGAACCAAAGCCATTGATGTCTCCTGCTGTGGCGCACTTTGTTAAGGGTGTGCACACCTCGCTGTAAACGCCAGGTTAGAGAGTCCACCATGTGGTTTGCTTCTGCATTGAAAAAGACTGTGGCTAACAATTAAAAAGGGAATTCAGAACAAATAGAAATGTCTGTTTTTAAGGGTTTGATAAAAGATGGGGTGGGCTTGGGAGCGGAGCTATGTGAGGGGCCCAAATTTCCTATTATTGCTGGTCAGAAAGACAAAATCAGTAAACGCCTCTCCTAGTCAGGACCTCCTTAAAAGAAAAAAGAATGACTTAGGGATGGTGGTGATAGCGGGGGAGACAATGTGTTGATTTTAAAAACAGCATGGAAAGAGAAATTCTGAGTGATATTAATAACTTGTGAAAATTATGTAATTTCAGAAGGCCAACCTGGGAGCAATCTAAAGTTTATTTTTAGAATCAGATGTGTCAGACGCATTTACAAAAAACCAATTTCCTAACTCATCAAAGATAGAAACCTTGGAACTATATGCTGGATACCTAATCTCCAAAAAAATATGTTATGGTTGTTTTAGAACAAATGCCTATTTTATTGGTGGCACAAGTAACAATTCAACAAAAATCTCAACTAGAATAAAACAGAACTCTCTACCCATACTGTGTTCAACCTAATATAAACTATGTACAGGACGAAGAATAAAATCCTGTAGTGGACCAGCCATTAGGGAGACTCAGCATAGTAGGACAAAGCTAACATTTCCTATAAGATCTTTTTAAATTTTGCTCTGACCAGTATAGAAAGGTCATGGAGTAGTGAGGGTAAATGTGATGTTTCTGTGATTCACTGATAGAAAAAAAAAATCTTTATGAAATCTAATTATGTACAGAAAGAAGCTATATAATTTATTTTGTACTAGATTCTTCAGAAAAATCTTAAGTTCAAATATAAAGACTCCGGAGCCAAGTAGTTTGGAAGAAAAGAGATCAGCTAATTAGGGTAAATCTGGTTAACTGAGGATGACTGATCAGCATAATTAATATTTTGGGGGGAATGAAAGGAAATATTTGAGTCAGAAAAAGTATTCTGTCTTATGGAATGAGTAAGTCTCAGGAATAAAAGGCGCAGATGAGGAATATAGTCAACGGTATTGTAATAGGGTTGCGTAGTGACAGATGGGAGCTACACGTGTGGTGAGCATAACATAATGTGCAGAGGTTGAATCACTATGTTGTACACCTGCAACTAATGTAACATTGTGTGTCAGCTATACTCAAAGTAATAAAATAATAAAATAAAATTACAAAGCAAAAAAAGAGGAAAAAAGAAAAAGAAGGAAGCAGTATACTGTTTTGCATATGTACCTGAATTAAAAGGAAGATTCAAGGTATTATTTACTTCGCAGATATGAACTTTGTAAATATTAATACTATTGTTGGTAAGTTTGAAAGAGATGATATAGACCTTTTTGAAAATTTGGATTCTATTTGGCAATCTATTTAGATTGATGCCGTTAAAATTCTTTTTTTTTTTGCCAATAAAATTCTTAATTGTTTTATCAATGAGAGTCAATGCAAGGCGTTCAAACTGACTGCACTGGGATCTGATAGAGTCATAGGCTCTTCTCTGGGGCAGGCACTCCGAAGAAGACAGCAGCAGGAACAGGAAAAGTTCCATCTAGCAAGCAAAACGCTGCATGTAAAGAGTATGACAAGGAAAAGCAGATAACAGTACTCCAGGAAAGTAGTTCATATCGGGGAGCAGTTTTAATACCAAAAAATGGAGGAGGGGGGATGATATTTGCCTAATAGTTAGCAATGGACAATCGAGAGGCAGTCAGGATAGAGACGTGGCAAGATCGGCAGGTTGGCATCAGGAAATCCTGTCAGCAGGTAGCAGAGTTCCAATCACAGGAAGCCCCCCCGACCCCCCTCCCCCGACCCCTGCCAAAAAAAGACTGTGGTGGACATTGCAGACTGGCTTTCTCAAAATCGATTCCCACCTCTTTCTCGTGTGGCTTCCTATACTGCAGGGGCTAGTGAGCTAAATCTACATTTCCCACACTTCTGGACGTGATTTACGTTCTGTCACCCAGATGCCTTTACATAAGACTTAAATCCGGAACTGAAATAAGAGCAGAGGGGAACATGACATGAGGCTCCTGTTTTTGCTGGTGCAGATTGAAGTGAAAGTGCTTTGATCTTGAGCTAGCAGCTGTCACTAGGACTTCTTGATCCATCAGGCCGCTTCCTGAGTATGGCCAGGGCAACAGCCGTTCTGAATCATGACTTAAGATTTCTTTTCCTGGAAGATCAGACTAAAGTCTCTTCAGTTTATAAACAATTTAAGAAGCCATTTAATCCCTGATAAAACAAATTACTTTCCGCGGACACCATATAGAATAGGTCTTGTTCTCTATAATTGAACCCTCCCAGGCTGTTGCAGTGGCAAGCAACCATCTCTCAAAAAGTGAAATTCTGAGGGCGCCTGGGTGGCTCAGTCGGTTAAGCGTCTGCCTTTGGCTCAGGTCATGATCCCAGGGTCCTGGGATTGAGTCCCACATTGGGCTCCCTGCTCAGGGAGAAGCCTGCTTCTCCCTCTCCCTCTGCCACTCCCCCTGCTCGTGCCTGCACGCTCTCTCTCTCACTCGCTCTCTGGCAAATAAAGAAATAAAATATTTAAAAAAAAGAAGTGAAATTCTGAGATACGTTAGCTCACCGGTTTGAACGGAAGGCAGCTAAGAATCTGTTGGTATCATAAAATAGACGCTGGTACTTACTTATGATGTATGAACTGAAACCATCACCTGGGGTTGTCCCAAATAAGGAGCCTATCAGTGATGATGTTCTGGTGATGAAAGAGAGCCTGGTCATGATGAGAAGAATAAAGAATGCAAGGACTGTTGTGACTGTGTGGTGTAGATTTTTCTATCTGTTCCAGAGAACTTAAAGGAAAAATGATAAAATAAAATTTAAAGTGTTCTGCCTAAGGTAAGTTCAGAGAATTGAGGAACTACCATGCCTGCCTGCAGGCTCTCTTCTCTCTTGTGGCTGTTGAATTGACAGAGCCCAAAGATAGAACTAGAGCCCGATCCTTCAGGTTTCTGAGCTGCAATACAGTGTGGATTCCCAGACTTCACGTTTCTTATGTGAACACGAGGGCATTTATCAGAAAGAATAGGGCCAGGAAAAATGAAATAGGGCATTTGGCAGACTCCTATGTCTCTGAGTACCTTAAAAGCCCACATTCCACCAAATATTCCTTGAAAGCAGAAGCAAACTTGTTTCTTGTTTTATGAGGCTGTTCTTTTCTTGCCAGAGGGCCCTGTGATGACTGGAGGGAAGTAAGTCGGCAGTTGTCAGCTCTCTGTGTGTCTACACCTCAACGTTGTCTTCAGAACCGTAGCTAGAATCAATCCCAGCATGCTGGTGTGGTGCAAATACAAAGTCCAAAGCTGGAGGGAAAAGATTTATACAACAAAAAGAATCAACCAGATTTTGCTCATGTGTGATGGCAAAAACCTGCAGTATGCGTGGAATGGATTCCGAGGGTGTCAGACCAAGAAGAGAGAAGAATAATTTTAGATCAGGTTGATTATTTTGCATTGGGTGCCTTGCCAGGGATTCTGGGTTCAATATGCTCACTTGAGCAGCTCAGAATGTTTGACAGAAATGTGGGTATGGTGGTAGTCAATGCTTAAGCTATGTTACCAGAAATTTCTGGGGATAATGTAGAGAAATGGATGTAAAGATAAGGAAATATTAGGGTATATTTATTTTTTAAATTTTATTTTTTTAAGATTCTATTTATTTGAGAGAGAGAGAGTGCACAGAGGGAGAATGAGAAGCAGACCCCCACTGAGTAGACCCCCAACGAGGGGCTCAATCTCAGGACCCTGAGATCATGACCTGAGCCTAAGGCAGATGCTTAACCAACTGAGCCACCCAGGCACCCCTTCTTATAATTTTTTTAAATGAATTTCTTTTTTTTTTTTTTTTAATTAGCAAGAGAGAGAAAGCACAAGTGGGGGGAGGGGCAGAGGGAGAGGGAGAGGGAGAAGCAGGCTCCCTGCTCAGCAGGGAGACTCGATCCCAGGACCCTGGGATCATGACCTGAGCCGAAGGCAAATGCTTAACCGACTGAGCCACCCAGGTGCCCAGGGTATATTTATGATGTGCAAATCACTCATCTATATCTAGTTATGTCTCATGAGAGAGCATAAAGGGCACTTTATACAGTGAGGAACTGTCTTCATAAGGAAATACCTTGAGAATTGCCAGAGTGGCTATCTTCTGCAAGACAGACCTGATGGTGGGAGTTGCTACTAAAGGAAAGGGCTCCTGATTTCTCTGGGGGTGATGGGTCCCAGATGGCAAAAGTGCAAGGGACAGCACAATGACAGGACCCAAGACAGAGGCAAATGGGTGTGGTTACCCTAACTGGCAGCAGGGCTGGGGTGATATTGCAGGGTCTGTCAGGGATAGGACTGGAAGAAATGTGCAGAAACTTTATCATCCTCCTTGATCTGTATAAACTGAAACTAAAGCAAATTCTAGGTGGCCTGAGTAATTCTAATTATGAGTTATAGCCCTTTTGCAGTTCATAGCCCTTTTTCAGCCCATACATGAAAGAGCAAGCACCCTATGATAGTGCCATGAGCACTGTTTCTAGTAATCCCCTGAAAAGGACCTGCAATCATCTCTTAGGAAAATGGCTATGTCCAGGAGAATCTTTGCAGGATTATTGCCATGGGCTCTAGCTACTGTTCATTCCAGAGGACCCAGAATGCTGTTGAAACCCACTACGGAGAGGAGACTTCCTGAAGTCCAGGGACTATCAGTGGAGATTTGGTCTAGGTTTCCTGCACAGTGAGTCAACAGGGACCTATTAGTGAATAATTCTGTGGTTACCTTCCTCGTTTTCCTAGGTACAGTTGGAATAGACTTGTTGGAACAGACTCTGTCTGTTGGCTTCCTGGCGTGTGGGGTAAAGGCTCTGGAGCGGCAAAAGGAAGCCTCTGTGTTAAGGTCCTGCTGTTACAGTCAAGCTAAAAAATGCCATGTACAGGGAGGGGTTGTAGAGATGAATGTTACTATCGAACACTTGAGAAAGGCAGGAATAATCATTTCTGTTACCTTCCCAAATGCTCCCACGTCCTCATTAAGCTCTTCTGTTTGACCAGTGAGAAGATAGGTGGGTTTGGGGAACAATATTCAAGGCCTATCGGAAACTTAGTGAGAGGGTGATTCCAATAGAAGCTGCTCTTTTGTATGTGGTTTATTTTCTGAAGCCAGTCAACACAGACTCTGATTCTTAATATGGAATTGTTAAGTTGGCAAATGCTTTTTCTAAATTAAATACCCCCATAAGGAGAGCCCACAAAAGCAGTTTCCTTTTAAACAGAAGGGGCGGCAATGGACTGAGGACTAGATCAACTCTCAGGCTCTGTGGTAATTTGGTTCAAGGATTGGCAAACTTTTCCTGTAAAGGGCCAAATAGTGAACGTTTTAGGCTTTGTAGGCCACATGCAGCCTCTTTTGCGTATTCTTCTTCCTCTTTCTTTTTTTAAAAACAAAAAACAAAAACAGCTTGACAAATAAAAACCATTCTCAGTTTGCAAGCTTTACAGAAACAGGCTGCAAGGCAGCTGCGGCCTCTCGACCATAGTTTGCTGGCTTCCGACTGGGCTCCTGGGCTCCCTAGTTTCCTCACCCATCCCCAGGATATCACGTCGCTCCAGTACACGTAGAACACCATAACTGTGGACACGGTGGACAGAGAGTAGACTGGGATGTCCTGGTAAGACATGTCCCACAAATTTCAGTGACCTGTTTCCAAGACACAGAGCCAATTTTTCAAACACTTGTTTTTAATTCTGGGTTTCAGAAACAAGAAAAATCCGAGGCAGGACAACTGGACAGAGGCTCTGAGAAGGACGCACAGTAAGTGTATCTTGAAGTGGGACCCTCCGGTGTGGTGTGGCTGTCCTCAGATCCTTCCCACCAAGGGCCTTTGGAACTGAGAAATGGCTGAGCCTGCACCAAGGTGTCAGATGGTTCCAAAGGCAAGGAGAGAGAGAATACAGTGGCGGGAACCAGGGCACTGGATGAATAGGTCTTTGGAATATTGATTTTGAGCCTCTTTTACCACTAAGTCATTTTGATTGGGGGTATTGTCTGACCTTGAGAGAGAAGCAAGTCAGAATTTGACTTTAATTTTATTCCTCAGATTTCCAAGAAAAAAAAAAAAAAGAAGAAGAACATACCTATAGGTAATATAAAAATAGCCATGTTCCAAGGGAATTTTAAAGAAAGGAACATTTAGAGATTGCTGAAAACCACGTAATGGTGTAATTGTGCAAGCAAAGATGACTTTTTTTATTCATTGTAAGAACAGTGTAAATTGGTTTGTGTATAATAAAAAGTTAGCCTTTCATCAATACTTGGATAAATAAACTGCAACATCCCTGGAATGTGATTATCAAGGGACAATCAAGCTGTGGTTTACTATTTCACGTAGTATGCTTTCTCTTTTGGAACTAATAAAAGCCACAACTGCATGCTTTATTATAAAAAGCAGAACTAAAACTGGCCAGTGTTTTCCTTATTTTAGAAAGACAGAGCTCAACAATGAATCACATATTAGGAATTTGACCTGGACAGTAAGAGATTTGACGTTCTTGCTGCCATCTTGCCATGTAAGTGTGGTTTGTAGTGGGGACAAGTATTTGAATCTCTTTGATTTCATGACCTTTAGCAGAAACATATTTCACTGTACGTATGTATGTTTTCATCAAATGCTGTTTTCTTCTATATTTGAATGTGCATTTGTTTCTCTAGGTATTTTTATTGGCCTGGTGCCCAGTATCTCTCTCTCAATCTGAAATCCTCCCAGTGACCTGCACTCAGAAATAATGCTACACTGCCCTTTATACTCTATAGAGAAGTATGGACACCTGATCTAAGGCTAGCCTAACCACAAGTGAGTCAGCAACACATGAGGCCTGCTGCAAGAGGCTCTCTTTTTTTTTTTTTTTTTTAAGATTTTATTTATTTGACAGAGAGAGACACAGCAAGAGAGGGAACACAAGCAGGGGGAGTGGGAGAGGGAGAAGCAGGCTTCCCGCCAAGCAGGGAGCCCGATGCGGGGCTCGATCCCAGGACCCTGGGATCATGACCTGAGCCGAAGGCAGACGCTTAACGACTGAGCCACTCGGGAGTCCCAAGAGGCTCTCTTCTTAATAGGAGGCAGATTAATTGCCCCAGTCAATCTGATGCTATCCTTTGCAATTTGGACTGATGAGAATATAGAAGGTCATTCAACTAGCGGTAGAAAGAGAAAGGGGGGACTTCCAAAAAGAAGCAGAGACAATAAAAGTTGCTAAGAAGTATTACTGATCAAAGGGAAGGATTCAGAAGCAACAAAGACTATGGTTCTGAATGGCAGTGTCCTCCAAGTTTTCTTTGTCCCTCCATTCATAGCCGTCCAGTATAAGGTGATCAGGACCCCAGTAGTAGCATGCCAGGGGCTTCTCTGACAGAAAAATAAGGAGAGTTACCAAGAGAGGAAACCACCAGACGGGCCAACACCATACATTTCTAGTATTTCATGTCTGCCCAGTGTACTTCTGTTTTTTATAACTATCACCCAAATGTGTGTGGCTTTTCCAGGCTTTGGGGGTCATATCTCCCTGCAACAAATAGTTAAGAATAGTTGGAGCTGGTATCCCATTTGATTTTTGGAAGCCCAGTATTTTTTTGATCCAAAGAATGCTTATATGTTCTACCAATTTGTTCTGGTTTGCAGAGTCCCCTCAACTATTTATCTTCTGATTCTAACTCCAGGCTGGCTTCTCCACATTGTTGCTGCCCTCCCGATCCACCCTGGGAAGGAACAAAGTCACCCAGTCTCAGCTAAGATTCTGCTACTATGTTTAACTACACTTCACAGATGAATGGTGGGTATACAAAGGAATGACAACAGAGGAGAACACAAACAAAAGATGACTTCTTGGGACTGCTAAGATATAAAGGCCATGTCCTTTCATAAGGAAGCTGGGATGTGGGGATAGTGACAGAATGGGGTGGAGAGGGGACGCTGCTTGGTTTGCCAACATGATGCAGGGAGCATTTTGCATCATTGAAAGAGAAGTGCCTTTGATCATGGGCTCCCTGCCTGGAGTTCAGTTGTCCCACAACCTTCTGAGATCCAGCAAGACACAGATCTAGGTTCTCTCTCATCCACCACTCTTAACCCCCAGTTCAAAGCCTGCCTCCAGGAAACATAATCATCTTCAGAGATTTAATTAGAGCCTAGAACAAAAGAAACTTTTTTTTTCACTGTTATGTACAGCTATTTTGCTTCCTCACTATTTTGAGAATAATATTCTTTTTGGCTTTACCAGTACAAAAACCCAGCAAATTATCCCCTCCACAAATAAAAAGTAATCTGACCACATTTTTCATATTAATCCTCCATTTGAAGAACCTGGTAAAATGTTCACAGTTTTAAAAGAGTGGTGTTCACCTGTTCCCTGCTTCCACTCACTTCTGAGTACCCCATCTATCAAGCTTTTTTGGTGTTTGTTTGTGTTTTTGTTTTTGTTTTTTTAAAACACTTAAATCTACTCTCAGAGCTTTTGGTTACAAAACCAGAAAAGGTTAACTCAGACAAGGAGGTTTTTATTTTTATAGTATAGAAAGCATAAAATAAGTCACTCATTTGTTTGCATTATAACTTTCATGAAACTGAAACTCAGTCCTATAAAATGTTACTTCATTTTAGACCAAATAAAATGGTTGTCTTTGGTTGTCTTTTCACATTGATGAATTTTCTCAACCATTTCCTAAGGTTTCAAATGATCCTATTTGCCCATAAGTGCAGTGTTTCAAAGGAAGAACATTTTTTGAGCTATCTATAATGATTTCCCAGCTTTCACCTTAGAGAATATTGCAGTGTGTTCTATGTGAAAAGCTTATATTCTATTTACAAAGAAGAAAATCTGTAACTTTTTATTTTTCTGGATATGTTGTAGAAAGCAATATTCCATTGTATATTAAAAAGAAAAGTTACTCCGAAATATCAAAGTCTTCAAAAGGTTAGTGATCACACACACACATGCATGCACATTCACACATTCGTTCATCTATTAGTATAACATGCGATAGTATTTTTGAAATAACACAGATGAATTTTCTTTTCATGTTCTCTTCAAATTCTTTCTCTGCATCTTCTCTGGCATTATTGTCCCAAGAAAGAGAAACACGATTGCCACCAGAGAGAGGAGGATATGATATAGAAGCCTTGGTTCATAGGGTAGGGAAGTAGAAAACTGGGAAGGGAGAAAGGGCAGGAAATGCGAAAAGGACAGAAAAATGGATGTGGTTGTCCTTCTTCCCACTTAGGGGTTAATCTGCAAGGGAGAGAAAGTAGGTAAGTTGAAATACATTCTGAAGTGCCCCAAACATGGCGCATCTCAGAGAAGTTTTAGACTCAGCCTGGGGTAGGATGTTAGAGAGCACTGACAGAGGAAGGTTCTAGATGGATGGGTAATGACATCTCATGATCTTCATGTGCCATGTGGAAGTCCAGAGTTCCTGTTGATCCTGTGAGGAATATAGAGGTGCTGAGAAAAATCATGGGTCAGAAGTTGCGTTACGACTGAGAAAACCCCTGTCCCATCAGAAGGTCCAAAAGAGATAAAACAGACCTTAAGAACTGACAGATTTCTTAGCAAGTGTAGTGAGAAGTTCAAGTTGGATATAATTTGACTTAAAAATAATTAAATGTAAAATTCCCTAGGTTTCAAGTTCTCAGTTTTCCAGAACCTTACCATCTGTTACATAAAGCTAAATAAAACAGTTTTTACTCTCAGGTGGAGCTTGTGACCCAGTGAAGGAGGCACATGGGTAAACAAATCCAGTGCAGTAAGTGATACAGCTGAGGAAGGTTCACAGTGCTAGGGAAGAACAGAACAGGATTAAATGGATGGTCTTCTCAGAGTAGATGATGTTCCAATCAGACCCTGTAGGATGAGGGTTTTCACCAGGTAGACTTCACTTATTCCTGTGCCCAGATGTCTCCCGGTGGAATTCCTACCAATTATGTCTCCGGAAATCCCTGACATATCAAACATCACCTCCTTCATGAAGATTTTTCTGATTCTTCCCACCAAATTTGATTTCTGCTGCTTCCTTAATGGCACTTTGGCTTAATATTTGGGAAATTCTCTGGAAAGTTCTCTCAGATGGCACAGACCTTAGCCAGATTCTTTAGAACTGTGTTACTTTTCATAGGTGCTGACCAATATCTCTGTAACTAATGTCTAGTCATAGGTAATGGTGAAATAGCTGGCCTAGAACATACAAATTAGTTTTCATAATGATTTTGCCTCTTCCATGTCCACCTTCTTCAGTCTTGGCAAGGGGAGATTGGATAGATAAGTTGTACAAGATGGATGCCAGCTCATGTCATGTCTTTATAGTGTTCCAGAGTATTTTCATGGTCAATCTATAGGTAAGTACTATTATCCCCTTTTACAGATAAGGAAGAAGAAACTCAGAAATTTTAAGGCACTTGTCAAAGATCACACAACTGATGAATGAGCACCATGATTGGAGCTCTAATTTGTCTGATCCTGAAGCACGCATCTTAGCTTGATAAACACATGACATCTTGATGGAGAGCATCTCCAGAGATATAGGTTTTACTGGGGGATAAAGTTAGATCCCATTCTGTCTTGCTTTGGTGATCAAAATTGGTTTATTCCAGCCTAGATCAGGTCATTAAGGGATGGTAAAACTTGATTATACCATGGAGAAGAGACCTAGCATGGTAAATTGTCAGGAAGATTGGATGTAGAGAAATTGTTGAAACCAGGATGAGAAGGATATATTTGTCTGTTTAAGCGATAGAGACACCAATGAACAAAATGTAACAAAATATTCAGAGAGTGGGCTTAGCTCTGGAAAGTACTAGTTGCTCCAATCAATGCCACTGATTACCACAAACATTTCCTACAAACGTGTCTGATAGGTAAGTTTGTCCTTCATTTTATAACATTAGTAACATAATTAGATAATAAAAAAGTATTTGGTTGAAAATGGGGACAGGAAGAAAAACAAGATATTTTTGCTTTTGATGCTTTTGCATTTTTTTTTAAAAAAGCTTTATATTTCTTGAAGTGAAGCAGCATAATACTGTCACCTCTACTCCTTGAATATAGATATCTCTACCCAGTGATTGTCTATAATTTCTCCATTTATGATTCTATTATTTAAGAAAATAGAATTTCAAATAATACATTAGTAGAAAATTATATATATAAGCAGTATTTTTTGGTTAAAAATACTTTTCACACAACCAGATTTAAAGAACCAGATCCCCTGGGGCAAATATTCTCAATCTGGAGTCATAGATGCTATTCTGGGGGATCAGTGCACTTTCTGAAAATTCATTAAAAACAAGAAATGTAAGGGATATATTCTTAAAAGTCAGTAGAGTCTGTAAACCTCAGGTATAAAAAGTGGAACATAATTTTTCTACAATAAAATTAACTTACAAGCACCCATTTGTACTCAGAAACAGATAATTTAGTTTTCTTAGTCCTATTAAAACTTACCCAATGGGTTTAAAACTTACCCAGTTTGAGATACTGTTGCTCCCTCTCTTCATCTTTCTCCCTCAATCTGGGGTAGCTTACTGGTCCAGAGGAGACTGATGAAGCACTGTGATACTGGGAGACATGTCTGGGTGTTGATGACCTCTCTCATTTTCCAAAGAGGAGACTTGGTCTTTGTTCTCTGGGCATGAGTGAAGCACAACTTTGCTCTAGTGAATAGGCTCTGACTATTCTGAGGTCATTGCTTGGTCCCATGCCTGGTATGTGCAATGCCATGGAATTGTGGCCACATCTCTGCACACCGGTCAACAGGCCACACTGTTCCTTGGTATTTTATGTGGCCACCCTTCCAGGTGGCCTCTTCCATGTCCTGTTGGCTGGCCCTCTTTCCCAACTGACTTCCATACCTCCTACAGCTCACAGGGGCCCTATCCTTACGAAGTAGGCACCATGAGAAAACCCAGGGGCTGGACAGGCCAGAATCCTCAGCCCTCCAGAATCTAGATAAGGCATACTAGCATTTATATTTCCACTTTACACCCTTATGTTCAGGGTTCTTCTATTAAGACTGAGATTCTCAAAACACTCCAGTGGGAAAGCTGGATACAAATTTCTTTACTCTTGGGCCCTGTTAACACAAAGGGGAAATCTCCATCCCACCTCCACCTCGAGACTCATTCTGGAGTTCGATGCAATGCCTATTATGGGCTGAACTGTGTCCTGTCAAATTCATATGTTGAAGCCCTAAGCCCAGTACCTCAGAATGTGACTGTATCTGGAGAAAGGTCTTTCAAGAAGTGATTAGGTTAAAATGAAGCTCTCAGGGTGGTACCTAACCCAATATGACTGTTGTTCTTACAAGAAGAAGAAATTTAGACACACTAAGAGACGCCAAAGGTGCTACGCACAGAGGAAAGACCATGTGAGGACACAGAGAAAGGCAGTCACCTTCAAGCTAAGGAGAGAGGCCTTAGGAGAGAGTAACCGTGACAGCATCTTGATTTTGAACTTCCAATCTCCAGCACCATGAGAAATAAATTTCTGTTGTTTATGCCACCCAGTCTGCAGTATTTTATGATAGTCCCAGCAAACTAACATTGCAATTTTCTCCCATCCTTCTAAGAGCTCTGTTTTCTTTTCCTACCTACAGCTCATTTATGGCTCATTCAGGGCAGGAGTGGGTGGGAAGGGGACTTGGTCGCTAGGTTCACATAGGCTCCAGCACACCCTAACCTCAACCAAGTTTTTGGCTTATGCTTACTGGGCATTTGAATCTTTTGTATCTGGAGTCTTTGTTTCACTTGTTCAAGTGGGGGTGACTGAAGGAAGGAAAAAGAAACATGTTTAAAGTTTCAGATCTCAAGTAAGGTGGACCTCCAGTATCCACAGGAGATACTTTCAGGCCCCCAGTGGATGCCTGAAGCCATAGATAGTGCTGAACTGTATATATACTATGTTTTTTCCTATACATACAAACCTACCATAAAGTCTAATTTATAAATTAGGCACCGTGAAATAATGACAACAGTAAGTAAGAATAAAATAGAACAATTATACTATAATAAAATTTATGTGAATGTGGTCTCTTACTCTCTCAAATTTCTGTTGTGGTATACTCAACCCTTCTTGTTATTATGTGAGATGATAAAATCCTACATGCTGAGATGAAGTGAGGGAATGAGGTAGGCATGGTGACACAGTGTTAGGCTACGGCTGACCTTCTGATGATATATCAGATGGAGGATCACCTGCTTCTAGACTGAGTAACTGACACTGTGGAAAGTGAAACCATATGTAAGAGGGGACTAAGGTAGAAATGTCATATATCGTGTCACCACAAATGTGTCTGCATCTGCTCGTCTTTTTTTCTGGGGAGAGTCCACAAATTCTCATAGGGGTTCATGACCACAAAAATGTTAAGATTCACCACCCTGTTATGTTTGAAATATGATTCACTTTCAAATATATGATTTATAAACATTTTAGAAATGTAGCTATTATGTAAATGAGAGCAGAATGTTTATCGTCAATAAATGTAAATGCTATCACACTCGTTTCCTTCATTTAAAAAAAATCTCTGATTTAATTTGCCATGATGAAAGAAGCTAAAGTAAACTGTCTGTGAAATACTTGATTCCTTCTTCATGGTCATCCAGTTCCACATCAAGAGATCATAAAACTATATAACTACTTCCACTAGGACAAGTCATCTTAGAGCACCACGATCAGTAAGAGGCATTCTGCCTCACTCAGTATTTAAACACCCATATGCATTTACACAAAAGTCATTGCTCCTTGTGTTTCTTCTGCCTTTTGTGCCAATATTCATGGAACAGCAAGGGTCAGGAGTTAGCAGTGATCAGGAGTGACCTATACCCCTCCCCACATTCTGGGAAGTTTTATCCTTTCCCTCTTGTCTCGACACATCGCTACCAGCCCCCTGATTACTATAGTAGCTGCCAGGAGAATGTAACTTGCCCTCCATCTCCTGGCCATGATTGTCTGGACTGGGGTACAACACCTGGGCCAATCATGGTACTTCCTTGAAGATTTGGAACTGGCCCATAGACTATGAAGTTCAAGAGCTGTGAGTGACCATGCAACCTAGTGCACACCAGAGAAGCAGAGAAGGTCTGTATAAGAGGGAGAGAGAGGGAGGGAGAGAGAGAAAGAGAGAGAGAGAGAGAGAGAGAAATGGAGCAGGCAGCATGGTTGGGGAGGAGGGAGAGATAAAGTCCTAATGGCATGTCCCTGTCGCCAAGTTGTCACAGATGCCCAGCTGCATTCCTGTTTTTTGTTCCATGGGTAGCCTGGTACCTTTACAATGGTTTCTCCTTTTTAGTTAAATTGGGTCAAATTTCTATTTCTAATAACATTTCCCATTAATTTAATTTAAATACACATATACACACACACACACATGCATGCTCATGTAAAAATGACCTTAATGTATGATTATCAAAGCTTAACTCTTCCAGTGTTAATTTTTCAAAATTAGAATGAAAACCATGACTTGATCTACAAAGTTATCATTAATACAAATAAACAACTGTGGTAAGAAAAAGTACCTCTGTCATACTTGGCTATATTTTTATAGGTTTTTAATAGTGAAGGATCACAAAAGTATGGAGTCCTCCTTGTGCCATACCAAGCTCACTTGAAATAGAAATCTCCAGGAATAATGAATGAATTACTTCACTAAAAAGGAGGGTGTGACACCAGCCCTGCAGATCCTGGATTGATTTTATTGCTTTAGATAGCAAGGTAACTACTGGGAATCACGTTTTTTACCTCTGGCCATACAAAGATATTTCAAGAGGAAATGAAAAATATTTTGTCCTTCATTGGCAAATGGAATTATATTTGGGGGGCACAAGTGGCTAGAAGTTCAAGGTTTGTAAAAGTGGATGTTCATTAAATATGAGTTTAATAAACCACAGAAGCATCTGAAGCCTCTTGGCTTATTTAAAGAAAACAACAAATAACTAAAAAAGGTAACTATCAGGCTGATTGATGGATTTTTAAAATGCCACGTGATACATGTATCTGACTCCCTCCCTCCCTCTCTCTCCCCAGAATTTAAACTTCTAGAAGACGTACACAGATACATCACATTTTCCTGAGCAGCCCTGCAAAAGGTCTAGGTCAGCATGATCTGTGTCTGGATTTTAATTGTAAGAGGGTTTTCTGGGTATGTCACTTTAAGTGTTCATTTCCATAAAGACATCAGCTGCATCTATTTTACAACTCTGTCTTTTAAAAGGAACAGTTTAGTACTTCTGGCAATGTGGCAGTCTTCATAAACACACACACACGCGCACACACAGCTCCATTTCAAGTTAGAGGACAAATATGTTAAACATCTTTTCAATTTAGTAGCAAAGCTCTGGCACCCTGATGTTCAGATATTCTTTCAATCTTTCTGTATTTTAAGAAAAGGCTGAAACTGTTGCCCAGTAAGAAAGTTGTATCATCTTGCCAGCAGATCTCTATTAGCAGAATTTACCCATTGTTTCAAGCCCCAAGTATGACATAGTCTTTTTTTTTTCCTCCAGAAATGGGTGTATTCAGCACTGCCCCATGCAGGAGAAATCGAACCGTAACAGGCTCCTCAAATGTGATCCACATCCTCAAGGGCCTGCCTGGACTGTTAGCCCCTCACCTTTCTTCTTTCCTTCTAGCTCACATGTGATGGTGGCTGGGCATAGCAGAAAAAGCTTGAAGGGAGGGAAAGGGAAGGGCTGCAGGGGCTAAGGGAGAGAACAAGCCAAGCACAGTGTCTGGCCCATGGTGTTTAATTTATTCCATAAACATTTATGGAAACTACAACATGTAAGGCTGTGTTCCAAGCTCTGAGGAAAAGTGATGGAAAAACAGACAGACAAACAAACAAAACACCAAAGTCTCTGTTCTCATAGATAAAGCTTATAACCTGGTGGCAGTTAAATGTTTGTGGAGTGAATGGTTGTCTAGATGCAGGAAATGACAGCAGGGGTGACAGCTGGGGGCAGCTATAGCTTCCCACTTTGTGTAACTCTAAGTGCTGACTTAACCCAAATCGACTTCACCATCCTAACTTCGGGATTCCTGCATGGCAAATGTAACTGATGTGTACTAGCTTTCTCACTCCTATTGTGAATTTAAAGCGCCCTTAGGGAAGGGAGAGGCTGAGGATGCCCGAGTGGACTGGAGCTCGGCCTTACCAGCCTTCCCATTACCTTTGAGCAGTTCAGATAAAACCTCTGCAAGAGAACCGCCAGGTGGCACCTGTAAGGCGCAGATGGAGAGAATCATTTGCCCCGCACCCCACAGCCCGGAATAACCAGGCTGCGTGCCTTCCACTGTGGGCTTGTTGGCTAGGAAGTGGGGGAGTTTTAGTCTCCGTTCAGACTGCGTGATTACGTACCCTGTTTTCTTGACACCCCAAACACGCAGAGTGCAGATCTGTCCCCACGCACTCGGGCTGCCAGAGGCGGTTAGGAGCAGCTCGGCCTTAGGCACCCGCCGCGACGTGGGGGCTGGCGGTGGGTGGCGGTGGGCTGCGCTGAGCTGGAGGCCCAGTCAGTGCCCAGGTCTCCCTCGCCAGACCTCTACCCGGGGCCAAGGCGGAGGAGTGGCAAGAGAGACGGGTCCCAGGGTGGTGGCAGGCTGAAGTCCGGGGCACGGGGAACACCGCCTCCCACTCTCGCTCACCCCCAGCCTGGGCCGACGCTGCCAGTGGGGGGTCTGGGGCACCTCCTCCCGCCCGTTAGAGAACCCTGTGGTTTTTCCGGCCCCCGCTTCAGCGGGGCGGCCCCGGGTCACCCCTCACCTCCACTCTGCAGCTGTGCTCCCTCAGCCCAGGCTGGGCGACCGTCCCCGCTTGCAGAGGGTCGGGGTGCAGGGTGTCAGCTCACGGAGCAAGCGTGTTTGGGTCATCTAGGGCTGGGCGGCCGGGGTACCAACTCCACTCCATCAGTAGCGGGAAGCGAGCTGCGCCAGTTACGAGACTGGCGCTGCCGCCGCCGCCCCTATTGGGCCGCTGGTGACATTGGGAGGAGACCGCTTGGAACGGGCGGAGGCGGAGGAAGAGGAGCAGGGAGGGTGGGGGTAGGGGGCGAAAGTAGCAATTGTGCCAGGGGGCGTGTGAGCAGCCGGAGAGGCGGCCGCGCTGGTGACAACTTCTCGGGGGCGGGCGCGGGGGGGGGGGGGGGGGGGGGGGGAGCGAGCGGCGAGCGCGGCCTGAGCCGGGCGCCTGAGGGAGCGGCGGGAGCCTCGGGGAGCCGCGGCCCGCGCCCTGCGCCGCCGCCGCCGCCGCCGCCGCCTGCTCGCTTCCTCCTGCTTCTCAGCCCCGGGCGCTGAGGCTCCGGTCTATAAATAGCAGGTTACAGCTCCTGCTCTGCGCGCACACGCTCCGGAGCGAACGCAGGAAAGTCAGGCTAAAAGTGTCTGCTGCTGCCGCCGCCCCCCACTCCGCCTCCGGGAGAGGTAATTACCCGCCCGGGATCCGAGGGCTCCGTGGGGATTTCTGCAGGGTGGTGTGGGTGATGGTGGGTGATTCGGGAGGCGTTGGAGCGGGTCTGAGCGCGCGGGGGCACGTCCTGGCGGAGGAAGCTGTCTGTTTCGCATTAAGTGTCCCAGTCTCGCAGCCCCGATAGCTCCTCCAGCCCTGTCGCCTCCGGGGTGGGTGAGCTGTCTCTCCTCGGCGGTCGGGGTACCCCTGTCGCCGCGCTTGCCCCGCTGCCGAGCGCCCCTCGGCCCGGCGAGCGCGCGGGTTTACCCTCTCGCTCACACTCACACTCTCTGGGCCCGGGGTAACTGAGCTCTGGCTTCGCTGACTTTCCAGGTCTGCGCCCACCTGCGCAGTCCCTTTAGAGAGGCCGTGGTGGCCCCGGGGTTCCTTTCATCCCCATCCCGGCCGCGCCGCGCTGCCGCCGCCAGCCTCAGGAGAAGTCGGCTTTAAGGCAAGGGGTGGGGTGGGGGTGGCAGCGAGGGTGACTGGTACTAAGGTTTCAGTTGCCCCATGTCCTGGGTTTCCTAAAGAGCCCCTCTCCATGACCACCCCCACCCGACCCCCAGCAACTCATTCCGGCAGAGAAGCCCGTCACGTCTCCTCTTGGTCGAGGAGCATCCCTTGTCCTACCCCAACGAGGTCTCGCTGAAAGGGGTTAGAAAGCGAGGGCCTGGGGTGAAGGCACGGGGAGCGAGGGTGGTGGTGGAGGGGTCCTTGTTTGGAGTCCGAAAACTGCGCAGCGGGCTCCGCAGCCTCTCGCGCCCCCCCGGCAGGGAGGGCCCAGGCGGAAGGGTGTCTAGGAGCCAGGGCTGGTTCCTAGGCGGACTTTCAGGCTTGTAGCTGGGAGGAAGATGAGGATGCTGGAGCTACACATACCTGTTTTTGCCCCTCCCTACGCCTCTGAAATCGCCTCCCTTTTGAGTGGTGGTTTCTGCCCCCGCGAGGACACGGTGGAGAGGGACCCGCAGTTTCTGTCTGGGGACAGGAGGTTTTATGAGGGTGAGGATGTGCATATTGATTAGGTTGTTGCTGCTCCTGCACAAAACTTACTGGAAAAACCCGGGAGGGTTTTCTATTACTCCTGTTGTTGTTGTTGTTGTTGTTGTTTAATGGTGCAGATTCGCTCCTTTGCCTCTTTTTTTTTTTTTTCTTCTTCTCTGGAACCCGGTTTCCCCCGCCCCCTCTTTCTGAGATGTGTTATTTGAGGTCATTACATTTTATGTCTCCAGGTGTTACAGTTTGCATATCTCCTTCCTCTCTGTGACAGAACTTGTTTATAAAGGTGTGAGTTTATAAATCAGTAAAAGCCCAGAAGACAGAGGATAAATTCATCTCTTTTCCCCTCAAGATGGGCACTAGATAGCCCTTTCATTGGTGTAAAACTGCATTTCAAAGACCTTGCTTGTAACAGGAATTTTCTTAACGGGTCCATAGTAAACTGACTTACTGCTAAAGCAGCATATGAGGTACAAGGAATCACCAAGATCGCAGCTGGCTGACGGTGTGCAAGAAGTTGAGTAAAAAGGGGAGTGGGCAAGTGGGCTTTGTTTCACTTAGTAGACAGAGAAACACATTATCTTGTGTTCCTTTTCCATATACTCCAGTAAAACATTGAAAGTAAGTCAGAGTAAATGATCAATGGCTCTGTGATAAGTACACGGGTGTTAAAAATTAAACCTCTTACATTTACAGCAATGTAAAATGTTACTGCAATGGAATGCTTTTTCAGCATATTTCTTTAAAATGTGATATAGAAGATTGTCCTTGAAAGGTTATGAAATTTACATGTGAAGAGAGTCTAAATGCTCAGTGTCATTAAGAAACGTGCTGCTGATTGAAATATGGGTCTTATTTTGGAAGAATATTCTCTTTGATTAGGCAAATCAATATTATTTGTGATAAACTAATGACCAGTTAGAATGCACATATTTATAACTGTGTTTTGCTTTTGATCTTTCCATAAAGCATAAGAAAACACAGATCAAGTTTGGTCTTGTCCCCCTGTTGTTCAAAGAAGCACATAGTCAAAGTTATAGGCAGAAAATACTTTCGAAATGTTGGATTTGAGCTTTACTTTGGGAGTACCAATTGACTGAATGACTTCATTTATCATAAGATTTTTGTGAAAAGACTCATAAACTAATCTGTTAAATTTGATTGTAGAACAATGCTGTTATATTTTAGTTGCATGAAATGGAAACTCATTAAGCTTGGGGAAAAAAACAGATACTTGTTTTAAATTGTGCAAGTTGAGAGTAATTAATTTCTTTTCTGAGATTTGGGAGTTTCTTTTAGTACAAGTAATATAAGTCCCCACATGGGTAACAGAGTGAACTTTTACTACTTTGAGGTAAAACCCAAGAGAGCAATTCTCCTAAAGACACAGAAAAAAATGCAAACTGATGTCGTATCTCTTAGCAACCAAGTGGATGTCAGTTTCCAGGTAAGTATCCGACATCTGAGAATACAAAGTTAAAAAAATTATGAAATCATAATTAGTGAGTGAAATGCTTACTGATTATCTGTTACATTTTCTTATTTCACAGTGTGCAATCCCAGCCAGTACTAATATTAGACATACAAATATCATAATTTTTGTAATCTTCGTGGAGTAAGTTGTCTTTCATAACCATGGGTATTCTAATAGAAATGTTCTGTTTTAAATAATCTCAAGTTAAGTGTTAACATTCAGTTCAAAGCTGTGTCTTTCTCTTCTGTATTTTCTACTCTAATTTTTCAGCATTTCCTATCTTTCTAAAGCCCTAGGGAATTTGCTTCATAGGCCATTTTGTTACTACTTTTTTTTATGTTGAGATAGAAATTATTGATTATAGACCTCCTTAGGACACACTCATACATACTTCCATATTTGGGCTTAATAAATGAGGCTATTAGATAAATAATTTCAGCTTAAACATTTATTTTTAGGTAAATCCAAATGATGATGCTACAATCGCATTTTTTATGTGTGTGCAAATACACAGTGTTTGTTTTCCAAAACTTTAAATGCAGTATATATATCTAGAAAACACACTAAGATGTGTGAGAAAATTCTCTGAGTCTTCAGAGTCTCAGGCACAGTTGTCATTTGAATCAAGACTTGTTAGTTCCTTCACTTTATACATTTTCACTACCTTGTAAATTAATAGGAGAATTTTAGAAATGTTTATGGAGTTTTATGGTAATATAACATAACATAATATAATATAATATAATATAATATAATATAATATAATATAATATA
>NW_023270454.1:41655578-41720087 GCF_011800145.1 Mirounga leonina
TAATATAATATAATATAATATAATATAATATAATATAATATAATATAGTAACTATGTTGTGTATATATCTGCAATTGCAGTGGTTTTTCTTATATCAGGCATAGTTGTAACCACTATCTTACTTCCTGGAATTATCTTGTTATAGATGATATACCAGGCCAGTGGAATATCTAGGAGTTACAATTTTAGATTTTTTTACTCTAATTTTACTAAACATTGAGATGTCATGATAGATGTAATCCCAACATAGTGTGAAGAGTTGGATTTCAATATAATATGTGTTCTTAAATCATATTTTCCAAACTGAGTTTCTTAAATTGCAATGTTTAGAGTAAATCTTTCTTCTGCCTTGGGCAGCCTTATCAACTAGGTGTCTTGATTATGTGATGAAGGCCTCAAAATAGCCTTAAGAGCCTCAAAGTAGCCTTAATAGAACTAAGTGAAATAGACTTGGCAGTAGTCATTTGGTTAAGCTGATTAAAGGAGATCCTGAAAAGTTTTCTAGATCATGTGGCTTTGATCAAAGATTCCTTTGGGAATTATCTAAATTAGTGATTTCAAGGGGATGGAGGTAACCCTTCCCTTAAAGGAAAAATTCTTTCTCCTTCCCTCCTTCTTTCTCTCGCTTTCTCCCTTCTTTGTTTCTTTACATGCATTTGTCTATCATCTATCTATTTTTCCATGCCTGTCTGGTTATTAAAATGAAACAATGCAACAGCCTAATGCTGAAATCACTGAATGACGTTCTCTACTGTCCACATTTCCAAGGATGGAAAAGTTTATAGGATATACAGGCAGCCTTAATACTCATGCTGATTTTGAATTATTGGAGTAACGACAACATTGAAAAGTATCTTCTGAGATCAAGCTAAAAATAGAATTTTTAAAAATTTCCATATATTGTTTTTAATATATCTTTTATTTATAAATTTTAAGTACTTTAGGAGAACCTGAGATTTTTATGTTTCTCAAAAACAAGTGTGATTTTGAAAAAGTTAAGTAAAATGGTTTAAAGAAACCCTCTTATTATTTTTCACTATGAAGAACCTAATTGACCGAAATACGAGTCTTTCACTTTTCACTTCAGCTCTTAAAATAGGTAGTTATGTGTATTAAGTAGACCAAACTGATCAGAGATGACCTCTAGCGATTAGCACAACTGAAACACACAAAAAATTATTCACCTCTGGGAAAATAAAGTAGAACTAAAAACCAGTGGCATCTGAAATGGAAATTATAACCTGTAGATGAGGTGAGATTAGAGCTATGTCCTTAAGAAAGCTTGCAAGTATCATTAGTGATTTTTAACATCCTATGATGCCTTTTCAAACTTCTTTGTATGTCAGACTTGCCAGCTAAACACATATTCCACTTAGATCGTCAGCATACATCACATTCATAATAGAATATGTTGCATACTGGATGAACAGTATTAAAAAGTAACAAAAAACCCCAAACATTTCATGTCTTCATTAACAAAACCTGTAGCTTTTTATATTTACTAATCTAATCAGATCTTTCTTACGTAAATTTATGAGAGACAGGGCTGATTTTCTGGTATGTGTAATTTCATTTATTTTTATTAGCTTTCTTATATTGAATTAATTACAAATAACTATGTTTCAAATCTATCTTTCTAGATAAATTTGCTTTAAAATCGAGCATTTCCACTTTCTTGAAGACATTCATTGCGCATTTAGAGTTAAAAAGACATTAGCACTAGGTGGCAGTGTGCAATGCTTAGTAGCCTTGTGTCATTTTTAACTGCAGTATATTCATTATTAAAGCTTTTCTTTTAAACAGAATTTATTTATACTGTGAATGTGTTAGTGAAATTATTTGAAATAGGCAGCTAAACCTTTAGCAGCATATTTAGAAGATCTATTGTTTGTAAGACTTTAAAGATTTGATTGTAATATTTAACATACTCTGTTTTATGTGGGGTCTGCTTACATGAGGGATTGTTAGGAATTAATTGAATTAAATATGCCAGAATTCTGCTTATGATGGAATAGGAGAAAAGGAAAGGGAAAATTAAGTGAACATGATAGGAAAGAAACCATATGGCCATTCTAAAATAGACATCATATTAACTGTTTGTATTTTAATCTTAATCCTCTCACTACACAAGCTGAGCAAAAACATTTTTTTTCCTAGCGGGTTGAAGGCTATGATTGTTATTTTTTCTCTAGCTCATTGCCGTTGGGACAATGCAAAAAAAAAAAAAAAAGTGCAGATTGTCTTACTGATGCTTCAGCAGATCCCGTAATATCCTCTGTAATAGTGATGGCCTGGCCATCACAATGACCAAATTGGATTAGTTACGTAGCATTACAATTTACTGGTTATTAGGACAGCTGAAGTTTATCTACACCATTTTTCTTGGTTAATCTAGATGTATGTATCTCTGTCTTTGGCTAAATGATTAAATTATGGGTCTTGGCAGAGTTAATCAATTTATTCCATCATCGGTGCACCAGAATGGGACCTCTGCATTGTTTAGCCACCTGGTTGGAAGTTCCTCAGGATCAATTTGGTAGGCGTTTCAGCCATATTTACTGGACATGGCTGCTGTGGGAATGGATACCAAGGGAAAAGTTAATCAACATAAATTGACATAATTAAGAAATATACTTCTTTTAAAAAAACTTTTTACTACATAAAATTTCAAATGTAATAAAACAATAGAATAATATAACAAACTCCCATGTACCTCCAGCCACCTTTAACAATTGTCAAATCATAGCTATTCTTGTGTCATCCAGTCCCACTCGCTTTTCCCCTCCCTTGAGTTTTTGAAATCAAATCCTAGAAATTATATCAAAGGAAATACCTTTGTGAAGTAGTTATTTACAAAAAATAGGTATTGTAGGGGGGCCTGGGTGGCCCAGTCCCTTCGGCTCAGGTCATGATCCTAAGGTCCTGGGATCGAGCTCCACATCGGGTTCTCTGCTCGGCGGGAGGCCTGCTTCTCCCTCTCCCACTCCCCCTGCTTGTGTTCCCTCTCTCGCTGTGTCTCTCTGTCAAATAAATAGATGGAATCTTTAAAAAAACAAAAACAAACAAAAAAACCCATAAAAACAAAAAATAGGTATTGTATGAAGGACAATTTAAAAAATAATGGTTGCAGTTAAAACACTACATATTTCACTTTAAAAGTCTGAAATCTTGGCATTAGGTAAATTAAGCTCTTGACTTTGTTTCTGGAAAATATGGCAGACTTTATATAATTAGGGAATGTATTTCAATTAAGGTTCTATCTCATATATATTTTTAATCACGAGAAGTATGTAGCAATGTTCCTTAAACATGTTAGGTGGTTAGTACATACTTAATAAACCAATGACTACATTGGGCTTCTTGGATTAAGACAAATGTTGTCTGCATACCTTATCACCACAGTTCTCTTATTTAAACTTTTACTTCTAAAGAGGCAGACATAGAGCAGACCCTTGGCATGCAAGAATTCAGTTTGCATGAGTCAAGATTTTACCATTCATATTAAAGGTACGTGACATATAGTAATCTGTAGTTTTGCAGAAGTATGAATTTAAATCACCCAGTCCTGGAAACTAGCCTTTCAGTGAATGAGCTTAGCCAGTGGCGCAGAGGTTATAACTCTGGGTGATTTTGTGCTCCAGGTAACATGGTACTTCACTTTCTAGGGCTAATTATCCCTGGTGAGTGTGTTTCAGAATATGGGAATCTGAGAAATTGCTCCTCTCCTTTGAGAATATCATGGATATCCTAAAATATACCTGATAGATTTTGTGTAGAGTTAGAATTTTAAATAAATAGAATTCTTTCAGATTTCAAAAAATTGATAGTAACCACTGTGTAAATCTTTGTGACATTATGTGTCTAAGAGAAAATATAATTCCATTGTAGAGAAAACAAGTAATTTGTATTGCAAGGGTTTATATGCCGTGCCATATTCTTCATATGTATAAATTATATGGGGAGAAAATCCCCTGTATACTTTTCTTAATATTAGACACATGCTATTTGTCTTTATTTTTGAAATTTACTATAATGTTTTCTTTCCTGGACTATGTTTTAAGGCTGCCTCCCAATTTATTCATGCTCTTCATATTTTCATTTCTCATCTTATATTCAGGTGGGAGTGAAGAATGGTACATTAGAATAGTGTAATGAGAAATAATTGAGCCAGTTGGCTTCTAGGTGATTTCTGGTATTCTTTATTTCCTTCCCCCCCCCCCCACTCATTTTCCCCCTTGATTATAAATGTAAAAAATCTCCATTGAAAAAAATTTGGCAAGTAGAGACAAGTCTAAAGAGTCAGAAAAAAAAAAAAAAATCACCTGAAGACAGTATTGTTAACATTTAATCGTATTTCTTTCTAGGATTTCCTGTGACTCTTTTACAAAAGTTGAGATTAACCTGTGTGTGTGTGTGTGTGTGTGTGTGAAAATGAGTGATCTGTTTTTTTTTTTTTTTTCCACTTAGAATTCTGTTGTTAAATTCAGTTTAGAATTTGATTGAGCAATGTGCCAGGTAGTATGTGCCAGATACTGTGCTAGGCTCTGTTCTGGTTTACTGCAATGAATACAAAAGAAAATCACCTTTTCCATGCCTGTAAACTATTTTTCTATCATTTTTTAATTGCTCTCTGTTAGTTAGGGCTATGGATCATTATCATTTGTCTATTCTCTCAACTTAGACTTTTTTTTTTTTTAAAGATTTTATTTATTTGATGGAGCACAAGCAGAGGGAGAGAGAGGGAGAAGCAGGTTCCCTACTGAGCAAGGAGCCCAATATGGGACTCGATCCCAGGACCCTGGGATCATGACCTGGGCCGAAGGCAGCCGCTTAACCGACTGAGCCACCCAGGCGTCCCTCAACTTAGACTTTTACATTACTGCCCACCCCCCTCGTTTACTGTTATTACACGGTGATGAATATTTCCTGGATGACCTCATTTTCTGGTATTCCTTGTCTATATTTTTCACTGTTTTCTTAGGAGTGATTTCTAGAAGTAGTTTACTGGATAAAGGGTATGAACTTTTTAAAAACTTCTTATACCTATTGCCAAATTGCTTTCCAGAACGATTGCACCCATTTCCATTCTCCCTGGGAATACATAAGTCATATCTCCAGCCTCACCAGCACTGAGGGATATTATTTTTTTTAATCTTGTTATTGGGAAAGGTGAAGATGATTGTTAACAATACCACCAATATCATGATCAATAATCACAACAATAACACTTACTGAGCATCTCTTACAGGCCATTCATCATGAAAGACCTTTATATTATCTCATTTCATCTTTACAACAACTTTAAGAGGAGAGCAATATTATCCCATTTTAAAGTAGGAAACTTATTTTTTGAGAGGTGAAGTGACTTATCCAAGGTCAGGCAACTAAGAAGTGGTAGGTCCTGGCCTGTGGTTGATTTTATTTTAAATCTAGGCTTTAAAGTACTACCTTCTTCTTGTACTATTGTTTGATTAGGTGAGGCTGAACATTTTTGAAATGCTTATTTTCATTTATACTTTATTTTTTGATATGAAGTCCTACCTTTAGCCAGTTTGTGTATTGGGACCTGGGTTTTCATCAGTTTTAGTGTCCTTTATGATTTAGGAGCCCTGTTTCTTTGTCATTTATGTCATCTATACTGTTTTCTTATTTTCTTTAACATATAAAAGTCGAAAACATGTGTCTAGTGAAGTTGAATGTCATATTTCTGCTGTTGCTTGTTTTGCTTAGAAAATACTTTCTCATTTATAGAACAGATTAAAATTTCCCTGAATTATCCTTCCCTTAAAACAATTTACATCCAGTTCTTCAATGGCTTTTTTTTCTCTTGAGTCCATCCAACACTGTGATGGTATATGGTGTGAGATAAGACTTAAGTTGACTTATCCCTAAAAATAGTTATGTATTTTCCAGCAGCAGTTTCTGAATAATCCATTCATTCCCCATTTATTTGTCATTCTATCACATCATATCATATATTGTCTTACTGTAGAGGTAAGCATACACACTCCTTCATAGTGGGTTTCTGGTTCTGGTATACTTAGTCTAGTTTTCTGTCAATTCTTTTATTAATATCGCACAGGTTTAAATGTTTTTATCTGCTTAATATCTGTTAAGACTAATACCCTCTTCTTGTTGATTTTTTTTCTGTGTTTATGTGTAGCTTTTAAGATTCTCACTGATATTTCTTCCAGACTCATTTTAGAATATTTGGTAAGCTTTCCCCAAAATAGTTTTGGAGTTTTAATTGAAGTTTTGTTGAGTATCTAAATGAAATTGAGGAGAATTGGCAAATTTACAAGATTTAGTCTTCTTATCCAGGAACCTGGTATGTCTCTCAGTAAAGTTTTGATTTGGGTAATTTTTCATGCTTATATGTAAGGGCTTATGTTAGACATCAATTATTTTGCCGAAATACTTTCCTTTCTCATGTTTCACTCTTCAAACTGACCAAGGAATAATACAGCCTATCTTATGCACCATGGGTCCACATTAGCTTTTCTCATTCATGTTCATATGAGTTGACAAAGAGATGCCATTGGCCTAATGACATCTCTTTGTCCCTGGAGGGAGGGACCCAGGAGGCCTGAAAGCTTCTCTTCCCCATTACTGGACTAGAACCTTGTTCTAAACATTTATTTAGTTTAAATCATGTTACTTAAATTATCCCAAGAAGATACGTTTTGTATAAATATTTAAAACATCAATATGAATAATAGTGCAACTTCCTCAACAGCTTACTAATGAGATGTCATAAAATTGTCCAAAAATATGTATTACTTTGTATACCAACAGCATACAAGGCAGCAAACATTTCTCAGCTTGGTATTTGGTTTCCAGTTGTCAAATCCAACATAATTATTACCTCTAAGATCATCAATTTTGGTCCATTACAATAAGGTGGCAAGGTTGGATAAGTAGTCTGAAGCTATAGCTTATTCATCTGTGTCTATACTCCAGTTATACAGATTTTTAGAATGGAAATCTGGAAGTATTTTCATAAGCACAATTTATGAGTTTCTTAAGTGCTTCATAGCTATATATTCCAGCTCTCTTGCATTGATCATGGTATGTTAAACAATTTGTTTATTGGGATCATTCAGAAGAGAAAGTCTTGCTTTTACTAACTTGAGTCCTCCAGGTTTTCTTGAAGGGGAGACTTATTTATCTCAGGCTAATGGATCCTACTTCTGCTGGTGATGTGTCTCAGGAAGCTACAAATAGATAAGTAGAAGTATTATGTGTGTGCGTGGGGTCTTCAGGCCTGCTCATCTATACTTCCAATTCCAGTTTTATTATTTCCGAGGACAATTCTGTATGGTGGAATTTTGCATGTAAATTATATACGAGCTACAAGTATTAGGGTTTGGTGAGAACTATGTTCATTTCCCTGCCTAAAATTGCAAGAGCTCGCCCATGGATGGGTCACCAAGTCAGATTCTAGTAGCATCCACTTTTCATTTCATAGGCTAGATCACTGAGCTCAACAACAAATGACAGCAAGAGAAGAGCTTATAATTTGCTTCTGTTAAGATTTTCTAATTTCCATGCCTAGGTTTATATATTTCTTTTTAGTTGAATGCTTGAAGCAACAATGCACTAGCAGTGATGAAAATCCTCTCAAAGCCTCAAGAGACTTTTTCTACCAATTGTTGAAATTTCCCCGTCAAAATCTCTTGGGTGATATGATGCTAAGAAAGAATATGTGAGAGAAAAAATAGACTAGTGCAGACAGTACATAGGAAAGAAATTGTAATCTGCTTCCAGCACAGAAACATTAATTATAATAAAAATGATAAAAATTCACTGAAAAATACAGCCTTAGTTCAAGAAGGCACCTTCAAAAACCTTTAGTTTAACTATTTCTGTGCTCAATTGTAGGATGACCAGCATTTTCATTTGTTTGGGACTGAGGAGTTTCAGGACTAAAATCAGGAGAGACTAGAGCAAATGGGATGGTTGGTCATCTTATCTCCACAAACATGGTGAAAAGTATAGAGAGAGTAATAGGTATAAGTTTTTAAGTAATCTATTGTATTCAGTAGAAAGAAAAGACAATTTTTGGTTATAAAAGTATTACTTCAACATTCTATGAATAAAAATGATACAAAATCTGGACTCAAGTTTTCTTTTGTTGGCAGAAACTTGATATTTTTTATTTATGTACTTATACTTATTTATTCATAATTTATTCCCTGAATACTTCCAAAAATGATTTGAGATGGCTTACAGTAAAACCATGTATAGAGATACTGAGCTTTTATAGCAGTTCAATAATAATGTAAAAGATATATTTTGGAGCTTGACTAAAAGTAGTATGCCTTAAATATTAAATTTGATAATATGAATACTACCCAATGCAAGATCTGAAGTGCTCTAGGTAGGAAAATACATATTGGGAAATTTAAAATCACTACCCAAATCCTATGATTATTTGAGCAATTATTTGATATTATAAGGCTCTCATCAGCTAGTCTGGGTGAGGTATTGAGGAGAGGCCCAATATAGAAGAGCTCTGGATCCATCAAAGTAGGAATAGCAACTTTCTGTCACATGCATGTTTTTGATTCTGGCTCCATATATTCTAGTATTAGACACAGTTGTTTTGCATTGAAAAGACTGTTGCATTTATTAAAAAGACCGGGTGTAGGTCTTTGTTCTTCGAAATCTAGACCATAATGATTTGGGGGGAGTCATTGTAATCTCTCTGAGTCTGTTTTCTCATCTAGTAAGTACAGATAATAATAACTATCCCATAGATTTGATTTTTTTTTATTATGTTATGTTTATCACCATACATTACATCATTAGTTTTTGATGTAGTGTTCCATGATTCATTGTTTTTGTATAATACCCAGTGCTCCATGCAGTATCCCATAGATTTGTAGTGAGAATTAAGTGGGATTGGATAGGAAAAAAGACACAAAATATGTTATAAAAGCATAGTATTAAAAATATTGATAACCACTAATATAATTATTTTCCTGTTATTATGCCTTATACCCAGAATGATTATTTAGGACCTGATTTTAGCTCTAAATGTAACCAAGGAAACTATCTACTTTCATCTTGGATAGGGGCAGGTGGCCAAGTATCTTTAATAGATATATTTATTCAAATATATCCAAGTTAGCTAATTTTTTTTTTTTGGTTAAAATTTTTAAATTACAGGGCTTGATTTCAGCTCAGGTAATGATCTCATGGTCATGAGAGCAAGCCGTGTGATGAATGGGCTCTGCACTCAGCGGGAAGTCTGCTGGAGATTCTCTCTCTCTCCCTCTGCCCCTTCCTCCCCACCGCTTGCATGTGTGCATGTGCTCTCTCTGTCTCTAATAAAAAATTTAAAAGGGGGGCACCTGGGTGGCTCAGTTGTTAAGCATCTGCCTTCGGCTCAGGTCATGATCCCAGGGTCCTGGGATCGAGCCCCGCATCAGGTTCCCTGCTCAGTGGGGAGACTGCTTCTCCCTCTCCCTCTCCCCCTGCTTGTGTTCCCTCTCTTGCTGTGTCTCTCTCTGTCAAATAAATAAATACAATCTTTAAAAAAAAATTTTAAAGGGAATAAAAGTAATTCAACTTTCTACAAGCAGTTTATATTTAGGTTTTAAGAACTTAAAAAAGGCTCATTAAAAAACAAGATCTCAGGGTGCCTGGGTGGTTCAGCTAGTTAAGCTTCTGCCTTTGGCTTAGGTCATGATCCCAGGGTCCTGGGATTGAGCCCCATGTAGGACTCCCTGCTCAGTGTGGAGCCTGCTTCTCTCTCTCCTGCTGCCCCTCCCCGTGTTCATGCTCTCTCTCTCTCTCTCTCTGTCAAATAAATAAATAGAATCTTTAAAGAAAAAAATTTCAATTACAGATGTAATTAATTGACTCCATAGGTATAATAAGTGAAATTACCTCATTTTTGTGTAGCAGCCATCTAGGGTTTCTAGAATAAATGACAAAAACGTAAGTATGGGGCACCTGGGTGGCTCAGTTGGTTAAGCGACTGCCTTCGGCTCGGGTCATGATCCCAGAGTCCTGGGATCGAATCCCACATCGGGCTCCCGGCTCGGCAGAGAGCCTGCTTCTCCTTCTGACCCTATCCCCTCTCATGCTGTTTCTCTCTCTCTCAAGTAAATAAATAAATAAAATCTTTAAAAAAAAAAGTAAGTATGTTTTAAAAATTTTAAATTGCCTTAGACAAAGCAGGCATAACACATTTTTTAAAAAAATATTGATTTTAACTGTCTTCAGATGAGGTATGTCTATTCAGATGGCAACAGTCTCTACTGCTCCCTGTTATACTTGACCCACTTCACTTATGTGTGTTAATTGCCTGACCCTTGCAGGCATTTGAGCTTATATCTTTTAAACTTGAAAAAACAAAAACAAAACCAAATGGATTACATAGTCCTCAAGCTATACTTTATGTACACTATCACATAAAACAAAGCTCTAGTAAAAGGTAACATATACTTCAATGTTATATTTTCTGGTAGTGTTTTGGTTTGACTATACTCTATGGTTACTTATAGCTTAAAACTTGAGTTAAAATAGAATGATAGACTTGGCCTTATTTTGTGAAAATTAAGTACCTTGTACAGATTCTCATCCAAATATGCAGCTATTTTCTCCTGCCAAATGGAAGAGGACTAAGGAATTATCTGTGGGCATAGCCAAGAAATGTTTTCAAAAACAATTCAGAGTCTACTCTGATGAGTTTTAAACCATAATCTCCTTATCTAAAACTGGTTCATTAACACCCACTTGCAAAAATGTTATGAGGATTAAATATAATGTGTGTAGAGTGTACCATGTCAGAACATGGTAAGTCTTCAAGCTCTTTTATTACTATGGTTAATACTTTTTATTTTTATATGAATGAACAAGGAAATGAGATATTAGAGTTATCTGACAATATTTTCTAAACTTTTGAGGGTAGAATTTTAAATGAAATCCTAGTATATAAAGTAATATAAAAACAGTATTCTATTAAGATGGATGCATTTTGTAAGTTCACATTTAAAAAATACGCTTATTGATCATATCAATCATATCAATATGGTCAATCAATGAAAACAAGGAGGTTCCTTTGCTGAACACAAATACATGAAGTCTGGACATATAGAATAGTTGTGCAGTTATATCAACTTTGTCATGCAATTTATTTTTTATTTATTTATTTTTTTTCTTACGATTTTATTTATTTGACAGAGAGGGATACAGCAAGAGAGGGAACACAAGCAAAGGGAGTGGGAGAGGGAGAAGCAGGCTTCCCGCTGAGCAGGGAGCCCGATGTGGGGCTCTATCCCTGGACCCTCACCAAAGGCAGACACTTAACGACTGAGCCACCCAGGCGCCCCTATTTGTTTATTTTTTACTTTGGTCTCTTTATTTGATTTTTGTTCATTTGGTATTTTTATTTAGTGTCTTTGTTTGGTTTATATGGCTTCTTCCTCTAGATTACTATTTTCTCAAGGATGGAGACTTTTGGCCCCAATACCCAG
Source organism: Mirounga leonina (assembly GCF_011800145.1). Lineage (NCBI taxonomy): Eukaryota > Metazoa > Chordata > Mammalia > Carnivora > Phocidae > Mirounga > Mirounga leonina. Next base: position 41,667,065 of record NW_023270454.1, read on the forward strand.
TAGAATGCATGGCACATGATAGGCCTCAAAAATGTTTTTTGGATAAATGAATAATCAGCAGAATGGGGCTTATTCTACCTGAGAAAAATCACTGTGCTGTTAAAGGTGTTAGAGTTTGAAAAGGACAGGAAATGGCATAATAAAATAACTGACCTAAAAATGGTACTTTCTAGAAGAACTTTAATCTATTAGTAAAGCTCTTGCTACACCAGGAAAGAATCTGGTCTTTGAAAAGTCACCATGCATGTGTGTGCATGTGCACAAGTGCACGCATGCACGCATATGTATGCTCCTTTGTGCATGTGCATTTATAAGAATCAGTGAGGGACAAAGTGAGGGAAATGAGAAGGGAATGAACATTTGTAGAGGACCTGCCATGTGCTTGGCACTTACCAAGCACATTGACTTGGATATGGTCTACCCTTCTTGAGGTATTTGCTGCACCAGAGCCTGTATAAATATGCCCACTGAGGGGCGCCTGGGTGGCTCAGTCGTTAAGCGTCTGCCTTCAGCTCAGGTCATGATCCCAGGGTCCTGGGATAGAGACCCACATCAGGCTCTCTGCTCAGCAGGGAGCCTGCTTCTTCCTCTCCCTTTGCCTGCCACTCCCCCTGCTTGTGCTCTCTCTCTGTGAAATAAATAAATAAAATCTTAAAAAAAATAGAAAACTAATTAAAAAATATATGGCCAGTGAAATGTTTATTACATTTCAGCAGGTGGAATATGGAAAACAATTACAAACTATATGTAGAACTTCTGTCTTTTTGAGGCTGAGTAATTTGTAGAGTTTTTGTTTTGTTTTTTAACCACACCTTTCTTATCAATGAGAATCAGCATAAAAGGTTTTGGTAAATTGGGGAAAAAAATCCCCATGGGAACTCACATATGTGCTCTATTCTGAAAATAACAATAGCTAGCATTTATTGCACAATAAGAGTGCTTTACTCACATTAGCTCTTTTATTCCCATCAATTGTATGAGGTAGGCACTGCTGTTACTCCCATTTTACAGGTGAGAAAATTAAGGCACAGAAAGGAAATATAACATGCTCTAGTTACATATTTAGTAAGTGGTAGATCCAAGATTCTGAGCCAATTCTTTAAGGACCCCACTCTTGCAATTTGACTCTTTGAGTATCAGCAGCAGAAGTAAGAGGAAGCCTTGTATTCTTCTTGCCAGTTCTATGTTGGAGGTTCTCCACTGAGCTCCAACTGATAGGAAAAGAAAATGATTGCCCCCTTGAGGGTGGCTTGCAGCCATGGTGCCAGAGGCAAGGTGTGCTCTCCCAGTTGTGGTCATGAAGGGTGAAGGGGATGATTCCAATCCAAGAGAAAAGCTGGCTAAAAACAATGTAGGTATCTGCAGGACACTTCCCTTTGCCATTTGTTTCTTCTTTAAATCGGGAAAATGGTTACTTAGCTCTGGTTGGATCAATCCATTGAATACAAGGTGATTTTACATGCATTGGGCACACTTAAAAATTTTACTTGTCACTGAATTTTCTATTCAGAACATTCCACATAAGTAGAAATAAATGTTAACCTCTGTAACATGCACTGGTTAAAGCCGTCTATAGAAGTTGGCAGCTAACTGTAGAAAAACCACTGTACAGGCTGGGTTGTTTTTCCCTCCTGCTGTCTTAGAAGGTATATCTTGAGCACAAAATATATTTTATTTTTAGGAGGGATTTGTTTACACTGTATGGTGCCAATGTTTCTAAGGTTTATTTGTGCCATGGCTACTTATAGTACAGATACCAGTGGGACCTTATCTACACTGTAAGAACAATATGTTTGAAGAAAATGAGCACACCTTGGGTGACAACTCTTCATTAAGATAAGCATACATTAAATCTCATTCTATGAAAAATTTTCTATTTCTTAAAGGAAGACAGTGTTGTGAGCTAACCTTGCATGACCATTGCAGATTTGTTTGCGGGTCTTGATGGGGAGGTTCATTTGCAGATCACCCAACATAGAGGCTTAATCTTGGGAAGAGGAAAAAATGCTTTTAGAAAAACACTAGAGGAATTGGTGTTTTCAGCCTGATCATAATTCACTGAAAGCACAGGGGGATCTGTATGAACCATGTTCTTTAAATTAATGGATAGTGAGAAGTCTTTCTTCACCCTTGTGAATCCTTGTAGAAGACATTTGCAGAGAAATTGCTGGAGCTGCTCTCCCGTGGGGAGATTAATGTTTTAATATGCAAAAGCAGACAACTCACATTTCCTTTGCTCAACAGTACTCTGAGCTACAGTCTTACTGCTTTATTTTTCTCCTATAGCTTGTCTTCCTAACAACTTCTGTAGAGTCAAATAGAGCCACAAATGTGAAGCCATATCCTCGGTTGAGACTTGAGGACTCTGCTGCATGGAACTACCATGCAATTTGTGACCTAGATCTGGTGGAATTAATATCTATCTGTAGGTATGAGATTCTTCTGCTCAACCATTTGAATTTTCTACTGGAGTTACCAGCATCAAACTTAGGCACTGGAAAATGTTCTTAGGGAAGGATGTACCCCTAGGCTCTCTCATCACTAATTTCTAGTAAAAGTAGAAGCCAATACAAGCTTCATTTTTAATAACTCCCCACCAATCAACTCCACTCATAACATCTTGTCACCATCTTCTCCTCCTTCCTGGATGGCCAAACTAAGTCCACACGTTTACACACAACTTACCTTCTCATGAAATCTCTACATGGCCATCATTCCTTATCTCTTATATCTTCACTTCTCTGCCTCCTTCCAATGAGCAATGAATTCAGGCAAGATTTTCACATGTTCAAAAGAGTAAAACACCCTCTCTACTGCATAATCCACTCCAGCAACCTCATTTCTCTTCCACGGGACAGCCAATTATCTTGGAAGATATGTTCACAGTTTCCTATACTTTCCCATTTCATTGAAGTCTGATCTCTACCCTCACAGCTCAAATGAAACTGCTTTCACCAGGGTCACTAAGAGACTTTGTGTTAATTCTCTGTCTTTATCTCACTTGGCCACTTGGTAATATCAGATTGTGTTAACTATTCCTTTAAAAAATTCCTCCTTTCTTTTTCTTGACATTAATTCTCCTTTAATTTTTGAATATAAAATATTTTTTATTATGTATATTAAATGTCTATATTACAAGAAAAAGTAATCAAACATGCTTGTGTCCCTCTCTCCTAACTAAATCCCTCTTTGGAATTACACTAAATTCTTAGATCAGTTTGGGTAAACTTGACCTCTTATAATGTTGATTATAATTTTGTATCCACGATCATAATGTAGCTCTCTCTTTTTTAGAGTCTTTCAACACAATTTAAACATTTTCTCTATAAAAGTCACCTACATCCTGTGTTCATTTTATTTTTAGGCACCTCATTTTTATTGTAGTTATTTTAAATGGTATCTTTTTTTATTATGTTAATCACCATACATTACATTATTACTTTTTGATGTCGTGTTCCATGATTCATTGTTTGTGTATAACACCCACTGCTCCATTCAGTACATGCCCTCTTTAATACCCATCACCAGGCTAACTCATCCCTCCCCCCCCCCCAGAACCTTCAGTTTGTTTCTCAGAGTCCATAGTCTCTTATGGTTCATCTCCCCTTACGATTTCCCCCCCTTCATTTTTCCCTTCCTGCTATCTTATTTTATTTATTTATTTTTTAAAAGATTTTATTTATTTATTTGACAGAGAGCGAGCACAAGCAGGGGGAGCAACAGGCAGAGGGAGAAGGAGAGGTAGGCTCCCGGTGGAGCAGGGAGCCCGATGCGGGGCTCAATCCCAGGACCCCGGGATCATGACTTGAGCTGAAGGCAGATGCTTAACTGACTGAGCCACCCAGGTGCCCTATCTTCTTTTATTTTTAACATATAACGTATTATTTGTTTCAGAGGTACAGGTCTGTGATTCAACAGTCTTACACAATTCACAGCGCTCACCATAGCACATACCCTCCCCAATGTCTATTACCCAGCCACCCCATCCCTCCCAACCCCCACCACTCCAGCAACCCTCAGTTTGTTTCCTGAGATTAAGAATTCCTCATATCAGTGAGATCATATGATGCATGTCTTTCTCTGATTGACTTTCTTCGCTCAGCATAATACCCTCCAGTTCCATCCACGTCGTTGCAGATGGCAAGATTTCATTCCTTTTGATGGCTGCATAATATTCCATTTTATATATATATATATATATACCACTTCTTCTTTATTCATTCATCTGTCGATGGACATCTTGGTTCTTTCCACAGTTTGGCTATCGTGGACATTGCTGCTATAAACATTGGGGCACACATACCCCTTCGGATCACTACATTTGTATCTTTGAGGTAAATACCCAGTAGTGCAATTGCTGGATCATATGGTAGCTCTATTTTCAACTTTTTGAGGAACCTCCATGCTATTTTCCAGAGTGGCTGCACCAGCTTGCATTCCTACCAACAGTGTAGGAGGGTTCCCCTTTCTCTGCATCCCCGCCAACATCTGTCGGTTCCTGACTTGTTAATTTTAGCCATTCTGACTGGCGTGAGGTGGTATCTCATTGAGGTATTGATTTAGATATCCCTGATGCCGAGCGATGTTGACCACTTTTTCATGTGTCTGTTGGCCGTTTGGATGTCTCCTTTGGAAAAATGTCTGTTCATGTCTTCTGCCCATTTCTTGATTGGATTCTTTGTTCTTTGGGTGTTGAGTTTGATAAGTTCTTTATAGATTCTGAATACTAGCCCTTTATCTGATATATCATTTGCAAATATCTTCTTCCATTCTGTCGGTTGTCTTTTGGTTTTGTTGACTGTTTCCTTTGCTGTGCAAAAGCTTTTTATCTTGATGAAGTCCCAATAGTTCATTTTTGCCCTTGCTTTCCTTGCCTTTGGCGATGTTTCTAGGAAGAAGTTGCTGTGGCTGAGGTCAAAGAGGTTGCTGCCTGTGTTCTCCTTTAGGATTTTGATGGACTCCTGTCTCACATTTAGATCTTTCATCCATTTTGAATCTATTTTTGTGTGTGGTGTAAGTATATGGTCTAGTTTCATTCTTCTGCATGTGGCTGTCCAATTTTCCCAACACCATTTGTTACAGAGACTGTCTTTTTTCCATTGGACATTCTTTCCTGCTTTGTCAAATATTAGTTGACCATAGAGTTGAGGGTCCATTTCTGGGCTCTCTATTCTGTGCCATTGATCTATGTGTCTGTTTTTGTGCCAGTACCATACTGTCTTGATGACCACAGTTTGTAATAAATCTTGAAGCCCAGAATTCTGATGCCACCAGCTTTACTTTTCTTTTTCAACATTTCCTCTGGCTATTCAGGGTCTTTTCTGGTTCCATACAAATTTTAGGATTATTTGTTCTATTTCTTTGAAAAAAGTGGATGGTATTTTGATGGGGATTGCATTGAATGTGTAGATTGCTCTAGGTAACATTGACATTTTCACAATATTTGTTCTTCAAATCCGTGAGCATGGAATGTTTTTCCATTTCTTTGTGTCTTCCTCAATTTCTTTCATGAGTATTTTATAGTTTTCTGAGTATGGATCCTTTGCCTCTTTGGTTAGATTTATTCCTAGGTATCTTATGGTTTTGGGTGCAATTGTAAATGGGATTGACTCCTTAATTTCTCTTTCTTCTGTCTTGTTGTTGGTGTATAGGAATGCCACTGATTTCTGTGCACTGATTTCATATATTGCCACTTTACTGAATTCCTGTATGAGTTCTAGCAGTTTTGGGGTGGAGTCTTTGGGGTTTTCCACATAAAGTATAATATCATCTGCAAAGAGTGAGAGTTTGACTTCTTCTCTGCCGATTCTGATGCCTTTGATTTCTTTTTGTTGTCTGATTGCTGTGGCTAGGACTTCTAGTACTATGTTGAATACCAGTGGTGATAGTGGACATCCCTGCTGTGTTCCCGACCTTAAGGGGAAAGCTCTCAGTTTTTCCCCATTGAGAACGATATTTGCTGTGAGTTTTTCATAGATGGCTTTTATGATATTGAGGTATGTATCCTCTATCCCTATACTCCGAAGAGTTTTGATCAAGAAAGGATGCTGTACTTTGTCAAAAGCTTTTTCTGCATCTATTGAGAGGATCCTATGGTTCTTGTTCTTTCTTTTATTAATGTATTGTATCACATTGATTGATTTGTGGATATTGAACCAACCTTGCAGCCCAGGGATAAATCCCACTTGGTCATGGTGAATAATCCTTTAAATGTACTGTTGGATCCTTTGGCTAGTATTTTGGTGAGAATTTTTGCATCCATGTTCATCAGGGATATTGGTCTGTAATTTTCCTTTTTGATGGGGTCTTTGGTTTTGGGATCAAGGTAATGGTGGCCTCATAAAATGAGTTTGGAAGTTTTCCTTCCATTTCTATTTTTTGGGACAGTTTCAGAAGAATAGGTATTAATTCTTCTTGAAATGTTTGGTAGAATTCCCCTTGGAAGCCATCTGGCCCTGGGCTCTTGTTTGTTGGGAGATTTTTGATGACTGCTTCAATTTCCTTAGTGGTTATGGGTCTGCTCAGGTTTTCTATTTCTTCCTGGTTCAGTTTTGATAGTTTATACGTCTCTAGGAATGCATCCATTTCTTCCAGATTGCCTAATTTGCTGGCATATAATTGCTCATAATATGTTCTTATAATTGTTTGTATTTCTTTGGTGTTGGTTGTGATCTCTCCTCTTTCATTCATGATTTTATTTATTTGGGTCATTTCTCTTTTCTTCTTGATACATCTGGCCAACGGTTTATCAATCTTATTAATTCTTTCAAAGAACCAGCTCCTAGTTTTGTTGATCTGTTCTACTGTTCTTTTGGCTTCTATTTCATTGATTTCTGCTCTGATCTTTATTATTTCTCTTTTCCTGCTGGGTTTAGGCTTTATTTGCTGTTCTTTCTCCAGCTCCTTTAGGTGTAGGGCTAGGTTGTGTATTTGAGATCTTTCTTGTTTCTTGAGAAAGGCTTGTATTGCTATATACTTTCCTCTTAGGACTGCCTTTGCTGCATCCCAAAGATTTTGAACAGTTGTGTTTTCATTTTCATTGGTTTCCATGTATTTTTTTAATTTTTCTTTAATTTCCTGGTTGACCCATTCATTCTTCAGTAGGATGCTCTTTAGCCTCCATGTGTTTGAGTTCTTTCTGACTTTCCTCTTGTGATTGAGTTCTAGTTTCAAAGTGTTGTGGTCTGAAAATATGCAGGGAATGATCCCAATCTTTTGGTACCGGTTGAGGCCTGATTTGTGACCTAGGATATGATCTATTCTGGAGAATGTTCCATGGGCACTAGAGAAGAATGTATAATCTGTTGCTTTTTGTGAAGTCCATTTGGTCCAGTGTGTCATTTAAAGTTTTTATTTCCTTGTTGATCTTTTGCTAGATGATCAGTCCATTTCAGTGAGGGGGGTGTTAAAGTCCCCCACTATTATTGTATTGTTTTCAATGTGTTTCTTTGCTTTTGTTATTAATTGGCTTATATAATTGGCTGCTCCCATGTTAGGGGCATTTACAATTGTTAGATCTTCTTGTTGGATAGACCCTTTAAGTAAGATATAGTGTCCTTCCTCATCTCTTATTATAGTCTTTGGTTTAAAATCTAATTTGTCTGATAAAAGGATTGCCATCCCAGATTTCTTTTGGTGTCCATTAGCATGGTAAATGGTTTTCCACCCCCTCACTTTCAATCTGGAGGTGTCTTTGGGTGTAAAATGAGTCTCTTGCAGACAGCGTATTGATGGGTCTTGTTTTTTTATCCAAGATGATACCTGTGTCTTTTGATTGGGACATTTAGCCCATTTACATTCAGGGTAACTATTGAAAGATATGAATTTAGTGCCATTGTATTGCCTGTAAGGTGACTGTTACACTGTATATTGTCTCTGTTCCTTCCTGGTCTATGTTGCTTTTAGGCTCTCTCTTTGCTTAGAGGACCCCTTTCAATATTTCCTGTAGGGCTGGTTTCATGTTTGCAAATTCTTTTAGTTTTTGTTTGTCCTGGAAGCTTTTTATCTCTCCTTCAATTTTCAATGACATCCTAGCTGGATAGAGTATTCTTGGCTGCATATTTTTCTCGTTTAGTGCTCTGAATATATCCTGCCAGTCCTTTCTGGCCTGCCAGGTCTCTGTGGATAGGTCTGTTGCCAATCTAATATTTCTACCATTGTAGGTTACAAACCTCTTGTCCTGAGCTGTTTTCAGGATTTTCTCTTTGTTTCTGAGACTCGTAAGTTTTACTTTTAGATGTCGGGGTATTAACCTATTTTTATTGATTTTGAGGGGGGTTCTCTGTGCCTCCTGGATTTTGATGCCTGTTTCCTTCCCCAAATTAGGGAAGTTCTCTGCTATAATTTGCTCCAATATACCTTCTGTCCCTTTCTCGCTTTCTTCTTCTTCTGGGATCCCAATTATTCTAATATTGTCTCATCTTATGGTATCACTTATCTCTCGAATTCTGCCCTTGTGATCCAGCAGTTGTTTATTTCTCTTTTCTCAGCTTCTTTATTTTCCATCATTTGGTCTTCTATATCACTAATTCTCTCTTCTGCTCCATTTATCCTAGGAGTTAGAGCCTCCATTTTTGATTGCAGCTCATTAATAGCCTTTTTGATTTTGACTTGGTTAGATTTTAGTTCTTTTATTTCCCCAGAAAGGGTTTCTCTAGATCTTCCATGCTTTTTTCAAGCCCAGCTAGTATATTTAAAATTGTCATTCTGAAGTCTAGTTCCGACATCTTACTAATGTCCATATTGATTAGGTCCCTGGAAGTTTGTACTGCCTCTTGTTTATTTTTGGGGAGGGTGATTTTTTTCCATCTTGTCATTTTGTCCAGAGGCAAATAGATGAATGAGAAAACAAACCTGCTAAGAGGGTAACAATGACCGCAGAAAAATATACACTAAACAATCAGAAGAGACCTGAAATCTGGGGAAAAGAAAGGGAAAGAAAGAAAAAAAAAAAAAAGGAGATAAAAAAAATGGAATATGCTCAAATATGATCAGGCTGGTGCACAGATCAGTGCCACACACTAGATTTTGGGTGTATTTTTGTCTGTTAGAAGAAAGTGCCTCCCAAAATTTTAAAGAAAGAAAAACTTGTATATGTACAAAAATAAAGGTAAATATGATGAAGGGATGGAATATGACTGTAAATATGAAATTATAAAAGATTTTATGAAAGGAATTGATAAGAAGTTGGTTGAAAAAAGAAAGAAGAATTAAAAAAAAAGGCAGGAGAGAATGTGTTCAGGTAGGAGACTAGAACAAAGCCATACACTAGAGATTTAGGGTATATTTTGGTCTGTTATAAGAAACTGTATCCCAAAATTGTAAAAGCGAGAACAACTTATATATATATATACCAAAAATAAGGGTAAGTACATGAAGGGAAAGAATATGACTCTAAAAATGAAAAATAAAAAAGATTTTAAAAAAGGGATTGATAAGATGTTGGTTGGAAAAGGGAAAAAGAAAAATTCAAAAAAGAAAATTAAAAAAATTAACTTGGAAAAACTAAAGAATCATGGTAAAAAAGCCATGGATTCTATGTGCAGTATTCCCCTAGCGCTGGAGTTCTGCCATTCTCATTGATCGGTAAACTTGGTCTTGGCTGGCTGTTCTTGCTGATCTTCTGGGGGAGGGGCCTCTTGCCATGGTTCCCAAATGTCTTTGCCAGAGGTGGAATTGCCATGCCCTTGCTGGGTCTGGGCTAATAATCTGCTCGGGTTTGCTCTTGGGAGCTTTTGTTCTCTGCACACTTTCCGTCCAGCTTTGGAAGACGAGAGTGAAAATGGTGGCCTCCCAATCTCTGCCCAGAGGAGCCAAGAACTCGGGGCCCACTCCTCAGTGAGCCCCCAGAGAAAAGAAGTCCATCACTCCCATCTCCCCAGTCTCTGCACTCCATGCTCACCCAGCCTGTGACTGAGCATTTCTATCTTTGGCGCAGTCCCCGTGTGGAGTCTCCAAACCCAGCAGATCCCTGGGGTGTGCTACCACCCCGCTCCTCCCAGGGGAGGAAGAGGAGTCTCCCCGGATCTGCAGCTTGTTGGGTCCCTGCTGGAAGAGCAGTGGCCCGACTGTGCCATGGATCACAGTTTATGGCAACCTCGAGCTGAGAACCCACTCGGCTCCATCTCTGCAGCTGGCTTCCCCACTCCAATATCTGGGAGCTCTGCTGCACTCAGCTCCCCCCGGTCTTTCTGTGACCCCGAGGGTCCTGAGACCACACTGTCCCAGCGAGGGTTCCACCCCCCACTTAGCCACTGGAGCGACGTCCCTCAGCGGAGCCAACTTCTAAAAGTTCTGATTCTGTGCTCTGCTGCTCTATCACTTGCCAGAAGCAGCTGACAGAGGCCCCCTCCCCCGCCATCTAGCCTCCCAAATATCGCCTTGGATTCACTTCTCCGCATGTCCTACCTTCCAGAAAGTGGTTGCTTTTCTGTTCAGAGAGTTGCTGCTATTCTTTTCTTCGATCTCCTGTTGAGTTCGTAGGTGTTCAGAATGGTTTGATCCCTATCTAGCTGAATTCCTGGGACCAGACGAAATTTCAGTCTCCCACTCCTCTGCCATCTTGCTCCTCCTCCTAAAATGGTATCTTTTTAAAAATTAACTATTTGTTAATGGTATATAGGAATTGATCTTGTATTCAGCCACTTTACTGAGCTGTCTTGTTCTAACAATTATTTTTCTATAGCTTTTTATTTTCTAAGTATATTTATTGTAATGAGTCTGTTGCTAGTAATCACTCTTGGTTTTCTGTTTGTCTTAAGCTGCCTTAATTTGGGGCTTGCTATTGAATAATAGTGTTAAACAATTCCAAGTTTACAGCTTTTCTCTCAGCACTTTACGATATTGTTCCACAGTTTTCTGACTGCTATTGTTACTACTAAGAATTTTCTGTCAGTCCAGTTGCCATTTCTTTGTAGTGATCTATCTTTTCTTTCTGGTTAGGGTAATGGGACCCTAAGCTGGACCACAAGGAAGAGTGCAGAAACTCAGGAATAACAGTGACAGAGCTGTCAGAGAAGGAGTGGTTGCTGGAAACTGGAAGAAGGGAAGGTTGTGTAGAGCAGGAGAAGTGAGCTTCTGTCAAGAGGTACAGTCAGTCCTGGGGATCTCTCAGATAAGGAGTCAAGGTTATAAATGCCTGGACTTGGTCCCCTTCCTTCCTCTGATCTGCTTGTGCTCCACGCTGGGCAAACCCAATCAGAAGACAGGGATCATGATATGATTCATATGATGATAGATACAGATCAGATAAATACAGGGGAAGAGAGCATGGCGGAAAAGGGTGGAAAGAGGGGATCTGGAGGGTTTAACACAAGATATTTAGCCCATTGTATTTAGTTTCCTTTCCTCTTCACATTTGTTTCTATCATTTTCTCTCATTCTTATTCCTTTCTCAAATTTAAATCTCATCTTTTATTTCTTTAGGCATCTCATGCATACTAATATCTGTTGGGTCTAATGTCTTAAGTCTTGAGGTTCTATAATTTTTTGTGTTCCTGCCGACTTTTGCCATGATGGCTTGTTTTCTTGAGTTTATGTTCATTTTTAAGAGTGAGCACATTTTGACTAAAGTTAATCTGTGTGATTCTTAAGGGACCAAAGAAGATTTGCATTTATTTCTGCCAGAAACCATGGACCGCCACAACCTTCTCTGTATGAGCAGTGTCCTTTAAAATTCAGACTCTGAAAGAATAACTATACATACTGTTTTTCAGAAAAGGCCATCGTTTTATATTTTTCTGCTCAGAGGTATGTTGGAGGCAGACAGATTTCCTCATCTATTCCCTTTGTTAATGAGGGGTGAAGTTTTCCAGTCTGCCTTTTGCAGACAGTACTTTACTTTTGAATATTGCAGTTCTGTTTTGGGGGGCAGCTCGGGGTCATCTTCTCCCCAGGACACAGGTCCAAGGCCTTAAAATCTATTCTGCTTTACCTTGGGGAATCCAAGGTCTGGTTTTCTGGTATTAACATTTGTCCTAGCCTTTCTTGATTTTTTTATTCATTTACTTTTACCGCTGAGGGATTTTCTTTAATTCTTTGTGGGCCCAGCATTATATATATTATTGCAATTTATCTGAAATCCAGGACTTTGGTGTGAGAGGAGATGACCAGTTCTCCTGTTTTTTCACTTCTTGTCTTGCCTTGTCATCCTCAATGTCATTTCCCTGCCTGTCCTTTCAACTTGAGGTACTTTAGAGTTCTCCAATTCTCTGTTCCTGTATCATTTTACATTTATAAATTAATTATTACTTTAATTCACCATCGATTGTAAACTCTTTTGGGGCTGGGATTGTGTTGATATTCACCAATATCTCCCTAGTGTTTAGCATAATCTCTAGCATCTAGTAAGTGTCTAGTTCATATTTGTTTGAGAAAAATGAGTGAATGGAGTTAGTATACCCAAATGGAGAAAGGTCAGTTTGTTGTACTCTAGGCAGGAGTGGTTGGAACAGTGGCAGTCCTATAATGGATAAATACTTTCATTCAACTTCAGTTTCTTGAAGTTTGCACTTACCCTCAGGAAATATAACTTTGCCTCTGGCTTTGTCTCTCCTTTATGCTGCAGGCAATGTTAAGCATTTTTACCCCACCCTTAAAAATACATGCGTTGGTAATATATGTGGACATGTAGAAGTCTAAACAGCTGCGGTTGGTAATGGGATTTTTCTGTCTGCTGAGGGGGATGTTACTGCATCTCTCCTGGTGAATAGTAACAAATTATCATTGGCCTTTAGTCCCAGTTATTATAAGGACCTATTAGTTTGTGACTTTATTAAATTGGATGGTTGGGCTTGAAGACTTAGCTTCAAGTAGAGCAGATAAAAGGAAATGAACTTTTGCTAATAATCAGAGCAGGCAACACCTGAATATACAGGAAGGCACTTTAAGTGAACAGGGGTAGAGGGCTAGGGTGAAATCTGTATCAGTATTGCACAGCTCTTATGCTAACAACTTGGAACTGGCTCGTGTGTATAAGATTCTTTCTGCCAGGAACAGGATGGAGAACAAGCTCCTGCTGTGTAGACGCAAACCAAAGACTAACCCTCAAAAGAAAGGATTTCTGGCTTTTCTAAACAAGAGGTGACTGACCTTGAAAGTAAGTGACTATTAGAAGCAGTAATGTGAGAACTGATTTGTGTTCTATGGTAAGCTCTGAAAACAGTGGTGGGAGAGATGACTTTGGGAGCAGTAGATACCACAGAAAGGTACCAACAGACCTGTGGACAAAGAGATGCTGCTGCAGACTTCAGTAGCTGCAAAGGAAAAGCTATTTCAACAACAGTGGCAAGCTCTCAAGAGCTTTTAAAGATGAAAATGGTCATTGTGCTTTATCTTGGCTATTTGAGAGAGCTTGCTGGGTTATTTGTTTTTCCCGTGTATCAGAAGCTGGAGACTTGAGTTTGCGAAGACCATAGTGGAGAGAGCTCCTGTCAAAGTGAATGGAAACACAGGCTTAGCTGGCTGTGAGTGTCCAAGGAGAAACAACAGTTGAAAAGAACATTATTATAGGTGAGGACACTGCAGCCGAAACATTGGAGAGGTAGACCTGTGCAGGAGGATGGGTATTATGCCATTTCAAGAGATGAGGGGGAAAGGTTTTCCATTTGTTTCGCTTGTTTGTGTTTGAGTTTAAGAACAGTTTAGCATTCAGAGGATGAAAAAGGGGACAGAGCAGTGCCTACAGGGATTTGGGGATTTGGGGACAGCTGGGAATGTCTCTAGGAGCAAAACTAAAAGACGGCAACTTCTAGAGTAAAATGCTGGAAAAATGCTATTAGTTCTTTTGTAGCATTGTCCTAAACATTCAAATGAAGAACTTGCTTTATGTAATTTAAGCATGTGTTAGCCTCATTCCTCTGTGCAGCCAAATAAATTTACAAACTTAATCAACTAAAGCTTAGGGAAAGGATTTGCCACCTCAAATTTTGGCTGTTAGATCTTCTGGAAAAAGGAAGATGTGGTAATTGTTTCTCATGTATATGTGTATTTCCCAGATAAATTTGTTAACCCTCTCTTAAACTACTTGCACTGAAATTACATTTGAGCCTGTCAATGGAAAATGGGCAATATAATCGAATTAAAAAGAAGTTAAGTATCTAGGAGCGGGTACACAAAAAAATGGAACATGTGAAAAGGGTCTTTTATTTTCTACTACTGTAAAAATAAGAGAGTGGGCAAAGGGTTCACTGAGATCCCTTCTAGCTTGAGTGTTATATGGCTCTGAGAATCTGCAGTTTGCATTTTATTTCCTACTTCTTCACTGTGCCCTATGCTATAACCAAACAAGACTACTTGATTTTTCTCAAACATACTCTCTCTGCTTGTTTACATTTTCTCCTTTCAAGTGCTCTACTTTCTCAATTCTGTCTCTTAAAATTCAACCCAGACTTTAAGGTCTAATCCAGGTCCTAGCCACTCTTCCACGGAGCTGTCCTCAAGTTCCCTGACTGAAAGTAATCTCCAGGTGCTGTGCACCAAAGCACTTCTGGTTCTAACACTTTTCACATGCTTCTTTGTATCACGCTTATTTGTTTACATGCCCACTCTTAATATCTCTACTAGATTATAGATTTCTCCAGGTCAGAGGTTCTATTGTTAGGTTCCCAATAGCACTGTGCTTTGCACATAATAGACACTTCCTATTCATACATTGATTAGATTGAAGGTTGAATAAAAAACAATTTGCTGGGAGATTAAAGCCAGATAAAGTTATAGTAAAATTTTAAGCTTATGTCATACATTTAGTGAAAATGACCAAACTTATGATTGAGGATCTAAAGCAAGTGAATGGGACCTTTTTTTTGGCATCTCTACTAGCAGGTAATGAGATGTTAGATTATCAATATTCCTATTGAAGTAATCTAGTAACTATATCCCCCCGAAAAAGTACTAAGTTTTCTAGAAGTCGAAGGAAAGAAAATAACCTATCATATTCACAAAATGCAAATAACTTGCCCTTAAAATATGTCAAGAGAAACATGGCTACTAGACAAGTTTGACACACACTTTAACTCACCAAAGAAATTAGCACACAAATCCAGGGTCATAGTACACAAAATTGCCATCATTTTTCCCCTCCAGTGTGTCTCCTAGCTTTAATTTTTCTGGTGCTAAAATGGAAATGACTTTTTAAAAAAGTCCTCAACACTTTGTCAAGAAATGTTATTTTCAAATCCAAAGGCAGTGATTTTCATTTTGAATTATTTCTAATTTATATCATTAAAATTAAGATGTCTTTTTTTTTTAAGTTCTTAATGTTTTTCTTCTAACAAAGAGAGGATCCTCTATTTAAAAAAAATCATTTGTATAAAGTGGAATAATGTTGAGGTGATCAAACTATCTTTGAGAGGGAGACCTTGAAATTCTGTATCTGGATAAAGAACTGGGGACAATGAGTTAGAGTTGAGATTGCTATGATAGCCCATAACCAAAGAAATCTACTCTTCTGGTATTACAGAGAGAAAGCTTTTAGATGGTGCCTTTGGAGGGAATGATTCATACCAGAAAAGCCATAGCTTTGGAGTATGGTTAATGCTAAATTTCAAAATAATCACTTACTTAATTGAGTGGGTTTAAGACAACACTTACCAACTAACTACTCTTTGTGTTTTAAAGCCAAGAGGGTTTAGAGGAAGGAAAGGGTTTAGGAAAAGAGCCCAGAGAACTGACAGCTCTGCACACAGCCTTTGCTTTCTCACTGGAACTTCCAGAGCAGAGAAACAGCTCTTGTCCTGAGGTGCTATCATTCCAACGAGAACAATCAAAAGTCTACCGAGTCTTGTGTGAATGAGTGTTGAAAGCAGAGGTCATTTGGAAGAGAAAATATTTAGTGACATGTACTTAGTGTATTTAGTGATTTATATCTGTAATCAATAAAGCACTTTTTTTAAAGATTTTATTTATTTATTTGACAGAGAGAGAGAACAAGTGGGGGAGCAGCAGGCAGAGGGAGAGGGAGAAGCAGGCTCCCCGCTAAGCAGAGAGCCCGACACAGAGCTCAATCCCAGGATGCTGGGATCATGACCTGAGCCAAAGGCAGACGCTTAACCGACTGAGCCACCCAGGTGTCCCCAACAATGAAGCATGTTAATAAAAAATGTATCTTCATCATTTAAAATTACTGAGATTGAGAAAAATTCAGTCCCTGTTTTTAAAAAAGGCTACATATTAACATTGTGTCATTATCTCTACTTCAGTGGGTTGTTTTGGGTGTGGATAAATATACCCTTGTAGTATTTTACATCTTAATTATTTTTTATTCAAGTTGGAAGAAATGCTGCATTTTCAGAAGAGGTATAGATACTGAAAAAAAGAAACAGAGGCAGTACCATGACCATATTGTGCTAGCCCAGAAAGTTTACCTCTCTCATTCATTACTTAAGAAAAATATTTTGAGAAGCTGTGACATATCAGCAGCTTTTGAATGAAAGAATGCTTGAAAACTTTGTAGTGAAAATGTGGTAATCTGTTCACCAAATACTTCTTTCTGCCTTCTGAGCTATCACAAGATCGTACTTCCTGGCCATGCAGGTTTTTTTTGTTTTTATTTAAATTTTAGTTAACATACAGTGTTATATTATTTTCAGGTGTACAATATAGTGATATAGCACTTCCATACATCACCTGGTGCTCATCACAACAAGTGCACTCCTGAATCCCCATCACTTATTTTACCCATCCCCCCACCCACCTACCCTCTGGTCACCATCAGTTTGTTCTCTACAGTTAAGAGTCTGTTTCTTGGTTTGCCTCTCTCTTTTTTTCCTCCCTTTGTTTTGTTTCTTAAATTCCACATATGAGTGAGATCATATGGTATTTGTCTTCTCTGACTTATTTCATTTAGCGTAATACTCTCTAGCTCCATCCATGTCATTGCAAATGGCAAGATTTCACTCTTTTTTATGGCTGAGTAACATTCTATTGTATATACATATACACCACATCTTTTTTTATCCATTTATCAGTCTATCTGGTCCTGAGTGTTTTGGGTGACCAAGTGGCTTGTTCTGACCAGTGACTTGTGAGTAACAATTAAATTTGTGTCACCTTTACCTGAGCATCTGCCAGTGCAACCCACTTCAGATCTTTCTTTTTCCCTCTACTATGGCCACCAACATCTTTTTGGTTGGCGGCTGCTCCATAAACCCCAATCCAATATTAGGAGATGCAGAACAGGTCACCAACATGTGTAGTGAATGAGAAAGAAAGCTTTGTAGAAGACAGGGGGATTTAGGAGTTTTTGTTAACATAGCATGACCTTGCATATTTTGACTGAAACAAAAGCAATTCCAAATAATAGAACCAGGTTAGAAGAGTATGTGGAAAAAAGGATGGGATGTCCAGCTCCACTGGTATTACTGAGGGGACCCAAGTCAGGTATATCATGTCCTTGAAAGCAGTACAACCTAATGGTTAAGGGCTGCTGGGTCTTCCAAGACCTAGAATCTAAGCCATTATTTCCCTTTTTATGAAATGGGAGTGATTATCTTAGTACTTACCTCCCGAAGTAGTGATGATTCAATAAGTTGATGCACTTAAAGTGCTCACAGTGCCACATAATAAACATGCAGCAAGCTTCAGTTTTTATTGTTTTTTCCATTATTGAAATTGGGATGAATTATAACAGTTGTTAGGAATCTTGAAATCTTTTGGTCAAACTTCCCAGCCAGGTGAGGAAAATCACTTTTACAATATCTCTAGTAGGCAGTTGTCCTGCTTTTGCTTTGTCTACAGTAATTGGGACTCATTACTTTCTGAGGCAGGCAGAAATTTTTCCATATAAGGAAACAAAGGCTGTCTTCCCATGGCTTCTGCCTTTGGGTTTCATCTTGGCTTCTGTGGACACTCAGAGCAAAATCTAATCTTCCTTCCACAGACTATGCTAGTTCCTTTAGTCAGTCTTTTGGTGATAAGACCTCCAGGTGCCTTTACTTCCTCAGATGTACTTTGATGTCCCAGTGACCCATTTATACTCTGTGTCCAGACGTAAACATGGTACTGTGGGACCAGTAACACCCGTGTCTCTGCCAGTTGAATTAGCATTTAGCAAGTGCTCAGTATCTGCCAGGTTGTGTCTTCTTTACAATTCTATGAATTAATTTTTGTTAATATCTCCATTTTATACATAAGAAGTGGAGAAAAGTGAAAATGTATCATTTTACCTGTTTTTAAATAAGATTGTTGAATATATAGGAAAATATTTGCATATAGAATTAGAAATGGAAATTCACAGAGTAAATTATAAAATTAAAAAAAATTATAAAAATATAAAAATAAAATTAAAAGTACATAGCTGATGGCAACTTGAAAAAGAAAATATATTAATATATTAATATGAATCAGGTAAACCAATAATATAATATAGGAGATGTGTATTTTTATCAGGCTTCTTATTAATTTGAATTAGTCTAAGCAACAAAGAAAGAACATTGTCGCCCAAAAAAGGTATATATAGCCACCTTGTGGTGTCATTTTAATTAAGGCTGTGTGTGTTCCTAACATAATGTGTAAAAATATGTTAGCATGTGACTGAAATATAAATCTAACTGTTCAATGAGAAAGTAGTATATAAATCAAATATATATAAATGCCTCAAGAGAATTTAGGCCCAAGAGAATGTAATAAATACTATATCTCCATTGAAGTTTTTTATAATGTTATTATTAAAAATGTAAACTAAAAATAAAAAAGCAATTGACTGAGTTCTCAAGAGGTATTTTAATTCCTAAGAGAAATAACTGACCAGACAGAAGCAAGCCTGCTAATTCACAGTTTGCTAATAAAATGCAGGAGACAGATTAAATTCTTAACCGACTATAACCGATGTAAAATTATAATGGAAACCATGAGATAGAGTCCTCTTGAAATCCATCCAATACGCAAGAACAACTTCAGACAATAAACAATTTAAATTAGAATAAAGGGACTCTGAGTTGGCTAAATAAATGATTTCTTTAAGCTTCAGAATCAGCTTTTCTATATTAAAAGATTAAAAACAAATACACAAATAAAAGCAAACCAACCAACGATACATGCAGAAAAGGAGCAAAATAAAAAGTGGTACAGTATATTGCAGCTGTTCGTTTGTATGGAGCATGCCCATTTTCCTCCCCAGTACTGTCACAGCATGGATGGGCAATGGACTTGTCAACTGAAATCGAAAAAGTTCTTCCTCTGCATACAATATCTTCATGGTTCTGTGACCTGAGAATTTGTTAAATTCAAGTGGACTTAAAATGAGGTGGGATTTATTTCAATTTTATCTAATTTAAGCCATTCTAGTTTTGGATTTGAAGTCCATAGCCTAACCAGGATATACACTGTTTTATTCTGGGTTTTCAGAAGTAAAGCCTGAGACAGGGATTTGGGTGCCATGATTTATTGAGGGGATGCTCTTCAGGAAAAGGGCTATAAGGGAAGAGGTGATGCAGGCCAGGGAAGGGAGAAGACTGAGCAAGCATGTGATTTCAGGTGCATTTTAGCCTTGGCTTGGGGGTGAAAGGAGGGACAATGGAGGCATAAATCACACCATAAACCACACCACACCTTGTCACCCAAAGATGTCAGCCCATCATTGGCTCTGTGTGTGTGTGTGTGTGTGTGTCTTTGGGGGTGGGGTGGGGAGGAGGCATGTGGTGTTTCCTGTCCACACTGGCCTGGTAAAGGGGGGTCTGGACAGGCTATCAACACAGCATCCTTCTCTATCTTCCTTTGAATTTTATTTTCACCAATTTTAAGGCCTTCAGAAATACCTTTTCTGTATAACTTACTTGCTGGAGGGAGGAGGAATACAGATAGAATTTGTGGCTTAAAAATTATGCTGGGTGTTTCACCAGATTGGTAGATAGCTGTAGATTTAGATGAAGTGGGTTAAAAGTCTTCATTTAGAATTCCGGATTCATAATTTTCTAAGGCTCACTTTGAATTTTCTAGTTGCCATTTTAAAACTTCCTAGTTTGTGTGCTTAGTTTTTTTCCTCTGTTGCTTGGAGAGTGACTCAAATGGTAACCGGACCCTATGTTTTGCCATCAGTGGGGTCCATTACAAGTTGGTTTGAAAGAAGTGGATCAAACACATCTCAGCACATTTTCCCCAGGCCATGTGGTAAGGCAGGAGAGTCCTGGATGCAGTCCTTTAGGACACTGGGTATTTAAAAATGAAGTTGTGTATTCAAACTGCAAACTCTTTACTTTCATCAGCATCTCTCTCCTCAATTCTTGATCTGAAATATTAGAGTCCAGGAAGGCTGGGAACATGAAGGTCTGGGTCACTCCTCTTTCTGCAGTAAATACCACAAGGTAATCCCAGCATAACAGTGTAGGACTGAAAGTCATCCATTCCTCAACAAAGATTCATGAGCCTATGAGAACCAGGTGTTATTCTAGATTCTGCGTATGTGGCAATAAGCCAAACTGACCAAGTCTCTGTCCGAGAGGCATTCACATGCTAGTGGTCCAAAAACTCATCCCCAAATATAATAATGTATCAGTGGGAGAGACACAGGATGGGTAAAAATAAAACAGGACAAAGAGTTAAGGAACGTTGGTTACTATTTTATTTAGACTGGTGAGGGGGAAGGGGTTTTCCTTCTTTCTTTAAAGATTTTTTATGTATTTATGAGAGAGAGAGAAAGAGAGAGAGAGAAAGAGAATGAGCAAGGGAGAGGGGCAGAGGGAGAGGGAGAAGCGATTCCATGCTGAGCAGGGAGCCTGACACAGGGCCCTGAGATCATGACCTGAGCTGAAGGCAGTTGCTTAACCAACTGAGCCACCCAGGTGCCCCAGGGAAGGGGTTTTCTGATGCAGTGACCAACAGAGCCATGGGGGTGAAGAGGAATAGCGAGTTCCAAGTATCAGGTACAGACAGTACTTGTAAGTATGGAAAGCCATCTTGCTAAGAGGATAATGTGGCTGCTGGGGTTGGATTGAGGCTGGGAAGACACCCAGGAGCTCACCTACCCACAAAATCTTTCTATTGCTGATTTTATATTGATTTTTATTTTTATATTGTTAATGCCGTTCTTACAATAAAGACTTTGAGGCATTCAGCTGACTTTATTCAAATTTTGGTTTTGACAGAAATTATAATTCTACTGAAATCTAGATAAAGATACAATTGGAAACACACACACACACACACACAAGATATATCTATAGGTATATTTTTAAAACTGCCTTCCTTTTTTGGTAGAAAACTCAGCCCTGGAATAGCCTCTGATAAGAAAAAGCCATGGAAATTTTACTTTGGTAAAAACGTCAATAATGGAATCAAAAGCTTGCTTCATGTTGTTTCTGAGAAAGCAGCTATTGCTCAATGAAGGAATGGTGGTCTTTGAAATTAGGGTTCTATCAGAGAGGAAATGCAATGTTGGCAAGGGAAGGGCCTTAGAAGGACTCAGGAGCTCCACGTTGTTCAAGGTGCTTCTCTCACGTCATGTCAGGTCCAGGAGCTGGTTTCTTATGGTCTCCTTGTTCTTTAACATTACTGAAGTTCCATTTTTCTTAGTATTTTTGACTACTTGATTTTTTCCCCCTCTCCTGTCACTTTCTTGTCATTTAAGTGCTCCTTCTCACTTTTTTTCCCTCACTGTCCCCTTCCCTTCTCCCTTTCTGGAAAGCTATTTATTTTTTCTAATTCTAGTGAAAGGAAACCAAAAGTCCACCCAGATAAGTGTATCTAAGAAGTTCCAATTTCCTGGTGTCTTTTGTTGTTATTTTGGTTTCCTTTTTATGTCAATATATAGCAGTCATAAAGTAGGCTTAGCTGTTTTTATTTTTTATTTTTTTAGTTCAGATACACCCAGAATATAAAGTGGCACAAATATGATGACAGAAGCGACCCAAGAAATGTTCATGTTAAGTTATTTAAAACGGATTTAATTCTAGTTGAAAGCCGACTTCCTGGGTGACGCACTGTGAGGGAGTCTGAATCCCTGGCTCCGTGGTGTGTGTGGGTTGGCCTTGGCATACTAAGCACTTACAGTTAGTCTCCACACTACTATGGCCTGTTGGGGCCCAGGCTGTGCAGTCGGCCTGTCGCCTCCCTGGACATGCCCCTTGGAACAGAGATATGAAGGGGATGCATGAAAAGCATAAAAGGGCTGGGGAAGTCTGAAGCAGCTACATGCTCAAAGATTAAAGCACTTCATATGCAGTTTGACTTTGAAAAGACTAAGTAATCAAGGGGAAAGCAAGGGGAATTAAGAGGCTTGTAGTAGGTAGCTCTCTTGTGTTTTGGAAGCCTATCAGGTCTCTGACTGATGATTTCATTTCACACGTCTTTAGTCTTATGTTGCTTTTTAGCCATGGCTGGAAACCTCAGTGAAAAACTTTCATCGTAGAATCAGAATGATCAACCACCTTGTTGAATGAATACATGCAATGCAAGGTATAGGAACAGACCTATAAACAGTCGAGAAAATAATTACATCTCATTTCCTCCCTGATCCCCATCTTGTTTGTGCTGTATAATTTTACATCTAGGACAACCATTGTGATGTGGAAGGCCTGGTGTATATCAGCATTTTCAAGGGCTCTATTTAAGCTGAATCCATTCTTAGAGAAATGCTTTTCTGTGTGTGTGTGTGTGTGTGTGTGTGTGTGTGTGTGTGTGTATATCTTTCTCACCCCCTGTATTAGTTTCCTAGGGCTGCTGGAACAGTATACCCTAAACTTGGTGGCTTAGAGCAAAAGAAATTTATTTTCTCACAGTTCTGGAAGCCAGAAGTCTGAAATCAAGGAGTGGTCAGGGCTGTGTTCTCTCTAAACCTTCTATAGAAGAATCCTTTCTTGCCCTTCTCCTCACTTCTGGGAGTTGCGGGCAATCCTTGGCATTCTTTGGCTTGTAGATGCACTATTCCAATTTCTGCCTCCATTGTCATATGGTATTTTCCCTGTGTCTCTGTATGTGTTTTGTTTTTGTTTTTGTAAGGACAGCAATCATGGATTAGGACCTACCTTAATTCAATATGACTTCATATTAACTAAATCTGTAAAGACCCTATCCTTTTTTTAAGATTTTATTTATTTATTTGACAGAGAGAGACACAGCAAAAGAGGGAACACAAGCAGGGGGAGTGGGAGAGGGAGAAGGAGGTTTTCTGCTGAGCAGAGAACCTGATGCGGGGCTCAATCCCAGGACTCCGGGATCATGACCTGAGCCAAAGGCAGGCGCTTAACGACTGAGCCACCCAGGCGCCCTGAGACCCTATTTCCAAATAAGGCCATATTGTGACTAGTCAGGTCTAGTTAGACATGAATTTTGAAGGGTTACTATTCAATCCAGTACTCCAGCCCCCATCCTACTAGATTGTAAACATTTTTGAAAGACAAGACTATACCTTATTTGTTTGTATAGATCTAGAGTGGCATTTGGAACTCAGTGGATGCTTAATAAATTTTTGTTAAATAAAATGGTTTTACTTTGAGTATTGAAATGTACTATAAAGAAAAAATGAGAGATTTAAATGGTGCCTAAGAACATTTATATATATATGTGTGTGGGTATGTATAAAATACATACACACATATGTACATATACACAAAGAGATGTATGTGTATTTTTATATATATCATTTGTATATGATTTTAAAGAAGTTAGGCACCATGGAGTAGTTACTATTTATTTTTTTTAAGATGGAAAATAGTTTAAGTCTATTGCCTATAGGAAATGACTAAGTAGGTCCTTTTGCTTTCTCCCACTTACTTTTTTTTATTATGTTATGTTAATCACCATACATTATATCATTAGTTTTTGTTGTAGTGTTCCATGATTCATTGTTTGCGTATAACACCCAGTGCTCCATTCAGTACGTGCCCTCTTTAATACCCATCACCAGGCTAACCAACCCCCCTACCCCCTTCCCCTCTAGAACCCTCAGTTTGTTTCTCAGAGTCCGTAGTCTCTCATGGTTTGTCTCCCCCTCCGATTCCCCCCCTTCATTTTTCCCTTCCTGCTATCTTCTTCTTCTTCTTCTTTTTTTTTTTAACATATAATGTATTATTTGTTTCAGAGGTATGAATCACAGACCTGTATCTCCCACTTACTCTTAACTTTCCTATGATAGCGTATTTGACATAATGGTATGGAAAGTGTGAATACATAATTAAATATTCTTTAAGAAAGTATTATCACAATATTCTTGATAATCCTAATGTTCTTAACAATTCCTTAATAAATGGAAATCAGCAACTTTGAAATTAACCTGTTTTTTAATCTATTCTGAAAATTACCTCCTATGAAAGTTACAACCCTAAGAATAGAGAGCGGCAAAATGTTCCATCAGTAAGATACCTTTGCCTAAAGACCCAATCGTGGGTGCAAAGGTAGAGGTACTTCCCTGAGAGTCCTACCCAGGAAGAAAAACAGAAGACATGCATATCTATTCTGTCCTGATCATTTTTCTGACATTAGTCTGTTGTCACAGAAACAACAATGGTGACACAAATTTAGCACTATGACTTCATGATAGAAAGCAGACCTTTACTTTGTTTCACTTTCTTTACACAGCAGGTGGACAAGACCTACTGTGAAGGGAAAAAAAGCATCTTGTTTGAGTAAAAGCCAGTAATTGACAAAAGTGGAGAGAAAAACGAATAACTACCTATGGAGAAAAAAATGGGGTTTTCTGAAGTAGATTTTTACCTTTCCTTTAAAGCAAGACATCTTAATTTTTGAAATATGTCTCCAAATAATACACCTGATTTGTAAAAAAGTAGAATACATTGAGAATGATGCTAGTATATATAATAATATCTAGAAATTAAGATAAGGTTTTGTCAAGTTTACTTACCTAATTTGTCTTCATAAGGTTCAAAAATCTAATGAAAAATTCCTGCAGAAAGATAGTTCTATTGGGATGTCAGAAATTTTCTCATTACAGCTTACATTTAATGTAATGAGTAGCATGAAAGTTAATTGTTTTATTAAACTGAAACATATAAATGGCACGATAGACTTATATTTGTGTAGTTTTTGTTAAAATAAACTTTCTATTTTAGAACAGTTTTGGATTTACAGAAAAAATTATTAGGTAATACAGAATTCCCATGGATCCTTCATCTAGTTTCCCGTATTAATAACATCTTACATTAGTATGGTATATTTGCTAAAATTAGTGAGCCAATGTTGATTTTTTTTATTATTAACTGAAGTCCATGGTTTTTTTTAATTTAATTTAATTTTATTATGTTATGTTAGTCACCGTACAAAACATCATTAGTTTTTGATGTAGTGATCCATGATTCATTGTTTGCGTATAACACCCAGGGCTCCATGCAATACGTGCCCTCCTTAAGACCCATTACCGGGCTAAACCATCCCCCCACTCTCCTCCCCTCTAAAACCCTCAGTTTGTTTCTCGGAGTCCATAGTCTCTCATGGTTCATCTCCCCCTCCGATTTCCGCCCCCCCCTTCATTTCCTTAGTTTTTAATCCAGTATTCTTTTTCTGTTCCAAGATCCCATACAGGATACTATATTACATTTTAGTTGTAATGTCTCCTGAGGCTCTTCTTGGCTGTGACAATTTCTTAGATTTTCCTTGTTTTTGATGACCTTGACAGTTTTTAGCAGTACTAGCTGGGTATTTTGTAAGATACCCTTCTACTGGAATTTGATATTTTCTCATGATTTGATTGGGTCTATGGGTTCTTGGGAGGAGGACCACAGAGGTAAAATGCCACCCTCATCACATTATATCAGGAGTACATACTATCCACGTGTCTTAACACTGTTGATCTTAACCTTGATTACTTGGTCAGGAGGTGTTTTTATAATTTCTCCACTGTAAAGTTACTATCTTCCCCCCAACCCTCTGCCTTTCCATATTGTATTCTTTGGGTAGCCCACACTTAAGATGTTTTGGGGTATGGGGGTTATGCTCTATCTCCTTGAATCTACATACATGATTTGGAATTCTGCACGGGAATATTGTCTCTTCTCCTCTCTATATTGATTTATTCAATTATTTGTTTAGTGTAAACTCATGGATATTTCATGCCTTGGATTATAATTCCATACTACTTTATGAATTTTGTTGCTCAAATTGTTCCAGTTTTGGAACAATTGGGAACTCTTTCACAAGTTGGTTCTTGTACCCTATGTATAATTTTTAGATCAGCCAAGTTGAATTTTAATAGTCCATGACATCTCTTATCCTCTTTGTTCAATTATTTGTAAAATAATTTCAGAGAAGGAGACAGATTATTTGGCCATGGTATTAGTAGGTAGCTTGACCAGATAGTAACATCCATTTTCTATCTTTGCTTTCATTTTTATCTTAGCATTTTGTTCATTTATATCTCAAGAAAAATAGACATGTTTCACAATTTATGTTAATATATGCTTGCCAATTATTTTATGCTCTTAGTAGATTTTTAAATC
Source organism: Mirounga leonina (assembly GCF_011800145.1). NCBI lineage: Eukaryota > Metazoa > Chordata > Mammalia > Carnivora > Phocidae > Mirounga > Mirounga leonina. Next base: position 41,693,446 of record NW_023270454.1, read on the forward strand.
TATTGGGTGTTGGGAAGAAAGCTGAGGATATTGATGGTGAAGGAATCTCCCCCCCCGCCGCCCCGCAGCAGTTGCTTCATCTTTCGCTGACATTTTGCTTTTGCTTGAAGATATTGCACTTGAATATGATCTCTCCCATAGAGAAAGAGCATGCCTGGTCCTCCTTTATCCCTTTCACCTGCTTTCTTATCATTCCACCCCTTTTGTCTCTGGCACAACAATGGGGAAACACCCTGCTAGGGCAAAGATTATGTCCCAGTCTCAAACCACTGTCTTGTTTGCAGCAACCCCTCAGCCTGCAGCTCAAACCACTTTCCATTCTAGGCACACCTGGGGGAAAGGTGCAGACATTTTGTTGTTGTTGTTGTTCCTTTTTCCTCCTTTCAGGGACAACACCAATTAGAAACAGTCTGATGGTTTGGAGTAGAGTGTTTTTAGGGTTTGTAGAGAAATTGGTATCATGATTTTTTTTTAAAGTAGTTACCACCATGTTTTATTTGGAATTAGAATTTCAATTCAGAATATAAATACTGCTCAAAGACACAAAATACAGCATAATAAAAGGAAGTGAGAGGTAAGAGGTGGGGTTCTTCAGTTACTTTGGGGTTTGTAGTATATAGGACACTAATACACTGTAAATCATTGATTTAGTTTTCATTTATTTTGTTGTTGGCACTATGATCTTTTATTTATTTATTTTAAAGATTTTATTTATTTATTTGACAGAGAGAGAGAGACAGCGAGAGCAGGAACACAAGCAGGGGGAGTGGGAGAGAGAGGAGCAGGTTTCCCGCCGAGGAGGGAGCCTGATGTGGGGCTCGATCCCAGGACCCTGGGATCATGACCTGAGCCGAAGGCAAACGCTTAACGACTGAGCCACCCAGGCGCCCGGCACTATGATCTTTTAAAATGAAACTTTTTATTAGCTTGGATCTATAATCTGTGTCACTAGAAAGCTTTGCCAACCTTTTATGTGTTACTGTTTATTTCTTTATCTTTTTACTGCCAGTGACAAGGGATAGAGCAAAGCTTAACTAAATAACACAAAACACCATTACATCGCTTAGTAACATGGAGGTGAAAGCAAGATGTGAAGAAATTGATATTACAGAAACACTGTGTTATACTTACTGTATTAACCCAACTGACTCAGACAAGTAAACCCTGGGCTCTGTTCATCTAGAGATTTTTTAGCTCCATGTGATGATTTGTCTGGAGAGGTTTTTCCTGAAAGACCCATTGGCATTCCTGTATCTTTTATCAAATGGATGTATAGAAAAACATGTTAATTTCCATTTTGAAATGACATGTTTATGAAAGATTTATAAGGTTGCAAGGTAGTGTTATTTTTACTTATTATTGGTTTAGAATATGAATAGTGCATGTATAAATCTCCTTTCTGGGTTTAAGAAGAAAGTAGAGTGGAAGAAACTCCCTCTACAATGAGGCTGTTTTTAAATTTCACTTTTAACATTTTCAGGAGCTAGATCATAAGCACATGGAGACAAGCTGAGGCAGGGCATATGGCATTAAATACCTGGATGTGCCTTATGTTATGGATGTGAATTTAGTGTTGATCGTAGTAAAGCCTTTTATTTTTTGGCATCTAAAGGATAAATGAAAATCCTCCATCTGTGACTGGTGAGGTGTTCCAGAAAGGTGTTCTAATAATTATAAAGGATTGTCATGCCTTTTACAAATACAACCTGTCAAATCCATATAGCTGAACAAGTTGGGACTAGGTTATGGATTCTAGAATTCTTTGCTGTTCGAAAATATTTCACTAAAGTCAGGTGTTCTAATGTCTTTTTTACCTTGTTTTGTTATGAATAAATTTAAATAAATCATCAATGAGGTAATATAATTATTTCTATTTTTCCTCAATGATAGTCTAGTTATTATTTAAACTCTTCAAGCATCCAGGTTGTGTGCATCTCAGAATTATATGCTCACATCCATTATTACACCTCAGGCAAGAAGAACAACATCGTTGTAATGGTGGGATTGAACAGAATTTAATGGAATTAATAAAACATTTATATTTATTAGAAATGCATGATACAATTTTCTAGCTTTAAAGGGGGAGGGGGAAACAAAGCAAAACCAAGAAATTTGGTGATGAAGCAGCTGTCGTGGCCTAAAGCCAGAAAGTGCAATTTCTCTATTCAACACCGACAGCTATAAGGGAAGCAGTATTTCTGGGGCAATATAGGACAAGCACAATCCTGAAATCCCAAGCCCTTTCCCACTGTCCAGGCTGAAATGCCTACCTGGGTGTGTGGTCATGTGCATACCATTAAGTATATCATTTCCTGAAGAGTCTGTTGTCCTTAGAATGTAAAGTTTAATACAGAAGTGTGAAACAAATATTAGGGATTTTAATTTTTATTAAGAAGCTCTGTCTCGGGTGCCTGGGTGGCTCAGATGGTTAAGCGTCTGCCTTCGGCTCAGGTCATGATCTCAGGGTCCTGGGATCGAGTCCCGCATCGGGCTTCCTGCTCCTTGGGAGCCTGCTTCTCCCTCTGCCTCTCTCTCTCTGTCTCTCATGAATAAATAAATAAAATCTTTAAAAAAAAAAAAAAGAAGCTCTGTCTCATTCAATTTTAAGTTAGCTGAGGGAAGGGACTGGGTAATTGTCTTCATACCCTCCTCAGAATTCCCATGGTACATCACACTTAGTAGGTTCTCATAATCTTTTTGTGTGTATGAAATTGAATTGTCGAGTTTGGATTTAGGGGGACATGGGAAATTATAGCTGCTAGTTGAATATATATGTATTTAATTATTTAGGCATTCATTGGATAATATTTTGAGGCCTATTGTGTGCCAGGGCCATGTTTTTTAGGGAGGAAATATGAGTAAGCAAATGTAGATATAGGCCCTCATTCTCACGAGTGGGGGTGATGAGAGTAAAATGAAAAAAATTTTGAAGTATTATTAACTAGATGGTCAGATATATTAATATGTAAATCAATGCACAAGAAAAATTTCAAGAGTATTTTGTTTTCTGACTTAACTGGTATGTATCAGAAGACAGCTTACCAGGTGTTATAAACTGTAATTTAAATACATTTACATTTATCAAATCACTGTGACAAATTGCAGGTCCTTGGTTGATTTTTAGATAAAGCCAATGTGATATTTTATTGGAGAAGTTGTCAGTAGTTATGATGCTCCTTTCTCAGTCAAGATGTAGTTAATGCCATCAAACTTTTCCAATAACCTCCTCATTCAGTCTCCCCTGGTCAGCATTTCTATGCAGTTGGAGGGCAGTGGGCACCATAGTCCTAAGTCAGGGCAGAGTACACACCTGGATGTCAGTCGTCCCCTTATGGCCTGGACCTACGGAGACTCTGGCTTGGCTCACCTCCACCAGTGCTTCCTGCCCTGCCAGCCACATACCCAACGTGCCTGCATTGTGCTACCCTGAGGCATGGTCACCCTATGGTGTACTAGATGGATGTGTGGCTGGAAGGAGCGGGTGCATATTCACCAACACTGCCTCAGTTCCCAGCCTCTCCTGCCACTGCTCCATGGCAATATCCTTAGGTAGCATGTCATAAGGCAGTAAGTGTTCAGACTCAAAGCAGATTAGTCTTTTAATAACCAGTGCAGAAAAGTGTCAGCATTGTATACTGGTATCTATATATCCTTAATTTTTAAATTGCTAGAAAAGAGCCCTCTTCTGACTAGACATGGATAATTAGTAAAATTAGGAAGAAATAATGTGAATAAATAATGTATATCTTTGGTGAATGACAGTTTGTCTGCAAGGATTTTTTTTGGGTGGGAGGCGAAGAGGGTTAGGGGTTGGATATAAGTATATGATACATACGGTAACAACAAGAGTTGGTTTTGGAAAATTACCACAGTGACTTTGGGATCACAGTGTGAGGTTAATAACAGTCTTACATATGAATATACCTATGTTATGAGTGTAAAGCTTGCAAGTTAGTCAACAATATATTGAGATAACAATAAAAGTGTCTGGGAGAGTCCTTTGTGTTCTACAGGAATTCAGTAGATGTTAGTTGAGCTGATTTTATGAAGCCACTGGCACAGTACTGAAAATATGATTGTATATATTAGCTCTGGCCCCATGACTGAAATGTTAATCTCAGTAGATTACTGCTCATATTTATGGCAGTAAAATATTTATGTTCTGAATCAATGAATAAATAATGCTGATGGATCAAGATATGGTTCAGGGTTATAAGTAAAAGAAGCTAATACAATAGGAACAAAATTTTGTGTGTGGATGCAGAATAAACAGATATGAAATATTTTGTAATTAAATGATAAATGGCAGCACTATTAATAAGTGTTTAATGATAAATCCTTTTTAAAATTTGTGGTAAAATATACATAATAAAATTTATCATTTTAACCATTTTTTAAGTATACAGTTCTGTGACATTAAATACATTCACATTGTTGTGCAACTTCATAATAAATTCTTATTAAGATCAAGGTCATGTTATATCCTGTAGGGTTTTTGTTTAAAAAAAATGGGAAAACCAAATCTTCAGAGTCACTGACTACTGCTCAACTGACTCTTGTTGATCCAGGAACATAAGTCATAAGGAAGATACAGGGGAAGAACACAGATAATTTGGTTCAAATTTCACCACTTTTAAATACATTCTAGTATATATTCTAGGATGTTTGTACAAACTGAGGGTTGCTGGAGAGGAGGGGGGATGGGTAACTGGGTGATGGACATTGAGGAGGGCATGTAGTGTAATGAGCACTGGGTGTTATATGAACTGATGAATCACTGAACTCTACCTCTGAAGCTAGTAATACACTGTATGTTAATTGAATTTAAAATAAAATTTAAAAAAGTTTTACATTATTTTCTTAAAATAAAAATATAGACCACTTTCCTTTTTAAGCTTTTTTGACATTAAAATTCCTTCAACATGCACTGGATTCCAAAACACATTTTACTGATAAAAATCTATTTACTGCTAAGATTAAACTTTCCTTCTTTAGTAATAAGGTTTTAATCCAGGGCACCTGGTGAAATCACTTCATATACAAATATTTTTGATAGTAAAAAAGCCTAAAATTCCTTGTGTTCACTTCACTAACCAACTTGAATATTTGATTTTTAATTTTTGAATACTGTATTATAATATTAACAAATCCACAAATATTTCAGATAACAATATTAGTTCTACTTAGGCATTATAGTCTCATATTAAAAGATATTGATGCTTTTCATTTTGAAGTTCTTTGGCTTTCAAAATCTTCACTATTTTAAGTAGTGAGTTATATAAATAAATATTTTGACAATATTAAAAATCAAAACATTCTGAAAAAAATTTTCTTATGTAGCCAATTTCTGTTGGTGTTCTGGTCATGAATGAATTGGATAAACATAGAGAATGATAAGGATTATGTTTGTATTGTCAAAGGCTATTTCCAAGTAAAAAAATCTCTAAGTTAATATCTAGCTCCTGCAGCATAACAACCTCCTAATGTACTCACTTTATATTATTATTAATTGCTTATGCATATTATTTATCTAAAGTAGAGTAGTCTTGTTGCACTGAAAAAAGATTAAGCTTTTTTTAAAATTTTATTATGTATGTTAATCACCATACATTACATCATTAGTTTTTGATGTAGTGTTCCAATATTCATTGTTTGTGTATAACACCCAGGGCTCCATTCAATATGTGCCCTCTATAATACCCAACACCAGTCTAACCCATCCCCCCAACCCCTCCCCTCTAGAACCCTCAGTTTGTTTCTCAGCATTCATAGTGTCTCATGGTTCGTCTCCCCTTCCGATTTCCCCCCCCTTCATTTTACCCTTCCCAGTATCTTCTTTTTTAAACCATATAATGTATTATTTGTTTCAGAGGTACAGGTCTATGATTCAACAGTCTTACACAATTCACAGCATGCACCATAGCACATACCCTCCCCAATGTCTATCACCCAGCCACCCCATCCCTCCCAACCCCCACCACTCCAGCAACCCTCAGTTTGTTTCCTGAGATTAAGAATTCCTCATATCAGTGAGGTCATATGATACATGTCTTTCTCTGTTTGGTAGAATTCCTCTGGGAAGCCATCTGGCCCTGGGCTCTTGTTTGTTGGGAGATTTTTTATTACTGCTTCAATTTCCTTAGTGGTTATGGGTCTATTCAGGTTTTCTATTTCTTCCTGGTTCATTTTTGGTTTATATATCTCTAGGAATGCATCCATTTCTTCCAGGTTATCTAATTTGCTGGCATAGAGTTGCTCATAATATGTTCTTATAATTGTTTCTATTTCTTTGGTGTTGGTTGTGATCTCTCCTCTTTCATTCATGATTTTATTTATATGGGTCATTTCTCTTTTCTTTTTGATAAGTCTGGCCAGGGGTTTATCAATCTTGTTAATTCTTTCAAAGAACCAGCTCCTAATTTTGTTGATCTGTTCTACTGTTCTTTTGGTTTCTATTTCATTGATTTCTGCTCTGATCTTTATTATTTCTCTTTTCCTGCTGGGTTCAGGCTTTATTTGCTGTTCTTTCTCCAGCTCCTTTATTTGTAGGGTTAGGTTGTGTATTTGAGACCTTTCTTGTTTCTTGAGAAAGGCTTGTATTGCTATATACTTTCCTCTTAGGACTGCTTTTGCTGTATCCCAAAGGTTTTGAACAGTTTTGTTTTCATTTTCATTGGTTTCCATGAATTTTTTTAATTCTTCTTTAATTTCCTGGTTGACCCATTCATTCTTTAGTAGGATGCTCTTTAGCCTCCATGTATTTGAGTTCTTTCCGACTTTCCTCTTGTGATTGAGTTCTAGTTTCAAAGCACTGTGGTCTGAAAATATGCAGGGAATGATCCCAGTCTTTTGGTACCAGTTGAGACCTGATTTGTGACCTAGGATGTGATCTATTCTGGAGAATGTTCCACGTGCACTAGAGAGGAATTTGTATTCTGTTGCTTTGGGAAGGAATGTTCTGAATGTATCTGTGAAGTCCCTTTGGTCCAGTGTGTCATTTAAAGTCTTTATTTCCTTGTTGATCTTTTGTTTAGATGATCTGACCATTTCAGTGAGAGGGCTGTTAAAGTCCCCTACTATTACTGTATTGTTGTCAATGTGTTTCTTTGCTTTTGTTTTTAATTGGCTTATATAATTGGCTGCTCCCATGTTAGGGGCATAGATATTTACAATTGTTAGATCTTCTTGTTGGATAGACCCTTTAAGTAGGATATAGTGTCCTTCCTCATCTCTTATTATAGTCTTTGGTTTAAAATCTAATTTGTCCGATATAAGGATTGCCACCCCAGATTTCTTTTGGTGTTCATTAGCATGGTAAATTGTTTTCCACCTCCTCACTTTCAATCTGGAGGTGTCTTTGGGTCTAAAATGAGTCTCTTGCAGACAGCATATTGATGGGTCTTGTTTTTTTATCCAATCTGATAGCCTGTGTCTTTTGATTGGGATATTTAGCCCATTTACATTCAGGGTAACTATTGAAAGATATGAATTTAGTGCCATTGTATTGCCTGTAAGGTGACTGTTACTGTATATTGTCTCTGTTCCTTCCTGGTCTATGTTACTTTTAGGCTCTCTCTTTGCTTAGAGGACCCCTTTCAATATTTCCTGTAGGGCTGGTTTCGTTTTGCAAATTCTCTTAGTTTTTGTTTGTCCTGGAAGCTTTTTATCTCTCCTTCAGTTTTCAATGACAGCCTAGCTGGATATAGTATTCTTGGCTGCATATTTTTCTCATTTAGTGCTCTGAATATATCATGCTAGTCCTTTCTGGCCTGCCAAGTCTCTGTGGATAGGTCTGTTGCCAATCTAATGTTTCTACCCTTGTATGTTACATATCTCTTCTCCCGAGCTGCTTTCAGGATTTTCTCTTTGTCTATGAGACTCGTAAATTTTACTATTAGATGTCAGGGTGTTGACCTATTTTTATTGATTTTGAGGGGGGTTCTCTGTGCCTCCTGGATTTTGATGCCTGTTTCCTTCCCCAAATTAAGGAAGTTCTCTGCTATAATTCACTCCAATATACCTTCTACCCCTCTCTCTCTTTCATCTTTTTCTGGGATCCCAATTATTCTAATATTGTTTTGTCTTTTTTTTTTTTTTAAAGATTTTATTTATTTATTTGACAGAGAGATAGCGAGAGCAGGAACACAAGCAGGGGGAGTGGGAGAGCTGAAGCAGGCTTCCTGCCGAGCAGGGAGCCCGATGCAGGACTCGATCCCAGGACCCTGGGATCATGACCTGAGCTGAAGGCAGACGCTTAATGACTGAGCCACCCAGGCGCCCCTCTAATACTGTTTTGTCTTATAGTATCACTTAACTCTCAAATTCTCCCCTTGTGATCCAGTAGTTGTTTATCTCTCTTTTTCTCAGCTTCTTTATTTTCCATCATTTGGTCTTCTATATCACTAAATTTCCCTTTTGCCTCATTTATCCTAGGAGTTAGAGCCTCCATTTTTGATTGCAGCTCATTAATAGCCTTTTTGATTTCGACTTCGTTAGATTTTAGTTCTTTTATTTCTCCAGAAAGGGTTTCTCTAGTATCTTCTATGCTTTTTTCAAGCGCAGGTAGTATCTTTATAATCGTCATTCTGAACTCTAGTTCTGACATCTTACCAATGTCCATATTGATTAGGTCCCTGGCAGTTGGTACTGCCTCTTGTTCTTTTTTTTTTTTTTGAGGTGATTTTTTCTATCTTGTCATTCTGTCCAGAGGCGAATAGATGAATGAGAGAACAAAATGCTAACAGGGTAACAACAACCCCAGAAAAATATACACTAAACAAATCAGAAAAGACCTGAAACCGGGGAAAAGAAAGGGAAAGAAAGAAAGAAGAAAAAAAAAGAAAAAGATTAAAAAAAAAAAAAGAATATGATCAAATATGATCTGGCTGGTGCATAGATCAGTGCCACACCCTAGATTTTGGGCATATTTTGTTCTGTTAGAAGAAACTGCCTCCCAAAGTTTTAAAGAAAGAAAAGCTTATATATGTACAAAAATCAGGGTAAATTCGATGAAGGGATGGAATATGACTGTAAAGATGGAAATTATAAAAGATTTTATAAAAGGAATTGATAAGAAGTTTGTTGAAAAAAGAAAGAAGGGAAATTAAAAAAAGAAAAAAGGAGAGAATGTGATCAGACAGGAGACTAGAACAAAGCCATACACTAGAGATTTAGGGTATAGTTTGGTCTGTTATAGGAAACTGTATCCCAAAATTTTAAAGAGAGAACAACTTATATATATACCAAAAATAAGGGTAACTACTATGAAGGGAAAGAATATGACTCTAAAAATGAAAAATAAAAAAGAGATTTTTAAAAAGGGATTGATAAGATGTTGGTTGAAAAAGGGAAAAAGAAAAATTAAAAAAAAAAAGATAAAAAGAAAATTAAAAAAATTAACTTTGAAAGACTAAAGAATCATAGGAAAAAAGCCATGAATTCTATGTGTAGTATTCCCCTAGCACTGGAGTTCTGCCTTTCTCATTGATCAGTAAACTTGGTCTTGGCGATCTTCTGGGGGAGGGGCCTGTTGCCGTGGTTCCCAAATGTCTTTGCTGGAGGCGGAATTGCCCTGCTATTGCCGGTCTGGGCTAAGTAATCTGCTTGGGTTTGCTCTCGGGAGCTTTTGTTCCCTGCAAGCTTTCTGTATAGCTTTGGAGGACGAGAGTAAAAATGGCAGCCTCCCAATCTCCACCTCAGAGGAGCTGAGAACTTGGGACCCCCCCCACTCCTCAGTGAGCCCCCAGAGAAAAGCAGTCAATCACTCCCATCTCCCTGGTCTCTGGCTGCACTCCGTGCTCACCCTGCCTGTGACTGAGCATTTCTATCTCTGGCACATGACCCTACATGGAGTCTCCAAACCCAGCAGATCTCTGCAGTGCATTCCCATGCTGCTTCTCCAGGGGGAGGCAGGTGAGTCTCCCTGGATCTACTGCTTGTTGGGTCCCTGCTAGAAGAGCAGTGGCCCAACTGTGCCACGGATCACAGTTTATGGCAACCCCGACCTGAGAGCCCACTCCTCAGCTCCGTCTCTGCAGCTGGCTTCCCCACTCCGATACCTGGGAGCTCTGCCGCACTCAGTCACTCCCGGTCTTTCTGTGACCCTGAGGGTCCTGAGACCACACTGTCCCGCGAGGATTCCACCCCCACGCTTAGCCACTGGAGCAAGGTCCCTCAGCAGAGCTGACTTCTAAAAGTTCCAATTTTGTGCTCCGCTGCTCTATCACTGGCCAGGTAGCGGCTGACGGAGGCCCCCTCCCCCGCCATCTATCTTCCGGAATATCACCTCGGATTCACTTCTCCACACTTCCATAAAATGAAATCACTGTCTCAAAGAAATATCTGCATCCTTATGTTCAATGCGGTATTATTTCCAATAGCTAAAACATGGAAACAACTAAAGTATCTATGTGGGGTGTGTGTGTGTGTGAGTGTGTGTGTGTATACACAATGGAATATTATTCAGCCATAAAAAGAAGGGAATCCTGCCTTTTGTGAAAACATGGATGAACTTGGAGGCATTATGCTAAATAAAATAAGCCAGACACAGAAAGACAAATGCTATATGATCTCACTTACATGTGGAATCTGAAAAAGTCAAACTCAAAAAATAGAGAGTAGAATGGTAGTTGCCAGGGCCTGAGAGTGTGGGAAATGGGGAGATGTTAGTCAAAGGGTACACACTTTCAGTTATAAGATGAGTAAGTTCTGGGAATCTAATGTACAGCAGGGTGACTATAATTAACAATACCATTTTGCATATGCAAAAATTGCCAAGAGAGTAGATTCTAAATGTTATCACCAAAAAAAGGTACAAGTATATGAGATGATGGAGGTGTTAACTAACCTGATTGTGATAATCGTTTTGCAATATATACGTGTATCAAATCATCATGTTGTCCAACCTAAACTTACACAATGTTGTATGTTAGTTATATCTCAAGGAAACTGGGGGTAAAAAAGATACCTTTCATATCATTTAGTAAGTGCGCTATTTGAGGAAAATTCTGGTACCTACTGTAATGCTTTTGGCTTCACAAAACAGGATTCTTAACTGAAAGTGGAATGAACAGTGGGGGATTATTTTTCTCCCAAGACAAGTGAAGTGGAAAATGATTCCAGGATTGTTTCAGCAACTACACAGGTCCAGACCCCTGGGGAGGCTTCTCTTTAATTTTATTGACCTTCCCTCATTCTCACAACATTAACTACTGCTATACCAAATATGGCCTCTTCTCAACAGTCCTCAAGTTCAAGAAGAAAGAGGTAAATGTCTTTGCACATGTTTTTTTCCCTTTTTTTATCAAGAAAAAATTTTCAGATATATTGCCACTGGAAATGAGTAAGTCTAATGCCTACTAAACATTCTCTGGCAAAGGGAAGGGGGATTGCCATGATTTCCATGTAGCAATCATGATTCATTCCCTGGGTCTTGGCTTATTACTGCCTGAAACCTGATCCAAAATAAGCTCCTGTTAAAAAGAAGAAAAGGGGAATGTGTTCTGGGTAGGCATTCAAATGTGTGCCTCAATACCTAAGAGCCAGCACTTAGTGATCTTTGCCAGGGGAGGATAGAACCATCTGTGAATGTTTCATTCCTATATTCTCATATATGCAAAGTCACCAAGTTCAAGCAATGGTTCTCTTGTCTGCTACAGGGTCTTCATTAATCTGTATGTTGATTAGTGCAGGCCCATTTCTCCAGCCAAATTCGCTTCCTGAGTTCCACATCCATGTATTTATCTAATTGTCTAATCCATAATTAGATGTTAACTTGGATGTCTCATAATTACAAAGAACTCAACAGGTCCACAGCTGAACTTGTGATCTTCAGTCCATCCCGCTCCTCCCTATGTAGTCCCTGCCTCAGAAAATGGCTCCACTATCCAGAGTCACCATGGTTGCTGCCACTTCATTAAAACTTACGTCTAGTCACTGAATTTAATAATTTTGACTTCTAGATATCTCTCAGATCCATTCACTTATATTCATCTCTATTCATTTGCTATATGACATAACAAAATATCACGGACTGAGTGGCTTATAAACCAGAAATTGATTTTCTCATGGTTTTGGAGTCTTGAAGTCCAATATCAAGGTGTATCAGAGTCGAGGCCTCTCTCTGTGGCTTGCAGACTGCTGCCTTCTTGCTGTGTCTTCCTGTGGTCTTTCCTCTGTGTGCACACATATCCTTTGCATCTCCCTACGTGTATATATTTCCTCTTCTTATAAAAACACCAGTCAGATTAGATTAGGACCTATAATAACAGCTTCATTTTAACTTAATCATTTCTTTATAAGGCTCTATGCCCAAATCACATGCTGAGGTACTGGGGGGTTCAGGCTTCAACATCTGGATTTGGGCAACACAGTTAAGCCCACAACACCATCCTAGTTCTAGTTTCTTAACTTTGGCCCTTGTCTCTTGCCTAGATTACTGCAAAAACCTCATTTTATCTCCCAGTTATTTCTTTGTTCTCTGGGTAGAATGTTCTTTATGCCTTATCATAACATCCCATTTTTAAATGCCCTCAATGATGTTTTACTACTTTAACTTGGTGTACAAGACCCTTTGTAATCTGTTTTTGGTCAACCTCTCCACCTTTTTTTTTTTTTTTAAGATTTATTTATTTATTTGAGAGAGTGAGAGAGAGAACGTGCTCACAAATGAGGGGGAGGGGCAGAGGGAGAGTGAGAAGCAGACTCCCCACTAAGCAGGGAGCTTGATGTGGGGGCTTGATCCCAGGACCATGGGATCATGACCTGAGCCAAAGGCATGGGCTTAACTGATTGAGCCACCCAGGTACCCCTCAACTTCTCCATCATTATCTCTGGACAATTTTTCTTCCACCACATTCCTCATTAAATTTATTTTCCAGCCATATGGATCTTTCAGATTCTCAAAATGACTTGCCCTACAAACTCTGGGCCCTCAAACAGTACTTCCAATGTGGAATAATTTGCTTTTACTTTCTTCATCATCTTGTGCCATGCAAATGCCTTTAATCACTTATGGGCATTTAAGAAATCCCAAGCATAGTACCAAGGAGGGTATACCAAAAGGGACCCTCAACATTTTTAAAAATTAATTTATTTTTTTCAATTCCAGTATAATTAACATACAGTGTTATATTAGTTTCAGGGGTACAATATAATGATTCAACACTTATATACATTACACAGTACTCATCATGGTAAGTGTACTCTTAATCCCCTTCATCTGTTTCACCCATCCCCCCACTGACCTCCCCTCTGGTAACCACCGGTTTGCTCTCTATATTTAAGGGTCTGATTTTTTTTGTTTGTCTCTTTTTTCTTTCTTTGGTTTCTTAAATTACACATATGAGTGAAATCATGTGCTATTTGTCTTTCTCTGCCTGACTTATTTCACTTAGTATTATACTCTCTAGATCCACCCATGTTGTTTCAAGTGGCAAGATTTCATTCTTTTTTATGGCTGAGTAATTTTCCATTGTATATATGTACCACATCTTCTTTATCCATTCATCTATGGATGGATACATGGGTTGCTTCCATATCTTGCTATTGTAAAAAATGCTGCAATAAACACAGGGGTGCACATATCTTTCCTTGTATTTTTGTATTCTTTGGATAAATATCTAGTGGAATTACTGGATCATATGATAATTCTATTTTTAAATTTTTTGAGGAACCTCCATACTGTTTTCCATGGTGGTTGCACCAGTTTCCATTCCCACCAATGGTGCACAAGGGTTCCTTTTTCTCCACATCCTTGCCAATACTTGTTGTTTCTTGTGTTTTTGATTTTAGCCATTCTGACATGTATAAAGAGTATCTCATTGTGTTTTTCATTTGCATGTTAAGAGACTCCCAACATTTAGCACCTAAGTAATTAATACAAGTCCCTAAACAAAAATAATCATCATACTACTAAAATCCTATGGTATTTTCAGGGTTATAATCCAACTATTATGATAAGGTTAATTAGTGTTTTGCCTTTAGAAATTAAAACACTAAGAGATCTATCAGAGTCATTGCATCTCTTCCTTTCCTTTCAGAGATCTGCATATAAACATCAGTTATTTAATATTTCTTGAGAAAATGATTCTGTAATTTCTAGTGATCCAGTTTCCATTAGATAACCATTCCTTTAATTTCATGCCATGCAAGAATCATTAGGATCAGAGAGGAAGCATGATTGTTAAAGCAACCCCTTTTTTTTTTTTTTTTAAAGATTTTACTTGTTTGACAGAGAGAGACACAGCGAGAAAGGGAACACAAGCAGGGGGAGTGGGAGAGGGAGAAGCAGGCCCCCCGCCAAGCAGGGAGCCTGATGCGGGGCTCGATCCCAGGACCCCGGGATCATGACCTGAGCCAAAGGCAGACGCTCAACGACTGAGCCACCCAGGCGCCCCTAAAGCAACCCTTTTAACAGCCTTGTAAATAAGCACTGGTACTTTATAGTTGACTAAGAATTTTTACCTTCTCTACTGCTTCCATAGAGATACATTGGCCATAAAAGGAATGAAACCAGCAGTTGTTTTTTGCCTGGTATAAATTATTACTCACTTTTGGGAGAAAGGAGATTGTTATTTCAAAGGTTTCTGTGTGTACCTTCAACCTAAAAGGTATCATATTTTCTTACTGACTTTAAAAGCATTTGAAAAGAACTCACAGTACTCTTTTTGATTTTTAATTATGCAGCAACCTCTTTCATAAGACAAAGAGTCACTTTGCCTTCATCTAAATTACATGCTTTTTCAGTTATTGTATTCAGAATGATCTTTATACAGTCTAAATTTATTATACTTCTATTAGAGACAGTATTTGTACTTCTAGAAATTTAAGCAATGAAAATAATCCAAAAGAGGCAAAGATTTTATGCACAAATATGTTCATTGCATCATTATTTGCAATTTGGACAACTAAAAAATTAGAAGAACAAGAATATTTAATAGTAGGATGAGAATAGTATTTAATAGTGGGACAAGAATTAATTAAAATTTGATAAGTAAAATGTAAAAATATTTATGAAGAAGTTGATGTACAGGGGCAATAGTTTTTGTTATAGTGTTTAGTTTAAAAAAAGCAGGAAACAAACTTCCAGATATAATAGATCAACTATTAAAACAGTGTATATACAGAGCAAAGATGGGAAGAGATATAAGAAAATGTTAAAAAATGAGTATCTTTAGACTATAGAATTGAAAAGGATTGTTATTTTCTGTGCTTTTCTCTATTTTCTGACTTTTCTCTATTTGATATGTATTGTTTTTATAATCCATCAACATTTATCTTAAAAATTACATTTGAGGGGCGCCTGGGTGGCTCAGTTGGTTAAGCGACTGCCTTCGGCTCAGGTCATGATCCTGGAGTCCCGGGATCGAGTCCCACATCGGGCTCCCTGCTCAGCAGGGGGTTTGCTTCTCCCTCTGACCCTCTTCCCTCTCGTGCTGTCTCTCATTCTCTCTCTCTCAAATAAAATCTTTAAAAAAAATATTATAAAAATTACATTTGAATAGTCCTTTTAATAGCATGGACAATTTTATACATTAATTTCTGTAAATAGAATGCAAAATATTAACATTTTGCATTCTAATAATGCAAATAATTATTTAAAATATATTGGGACTATTTAAAATATATTGGGACTAATGAGTTTCAGATAGAAATGGGTAGAAAGTGATCCCAAAATATATATAGGGAAAAGAGAAGAGATTTTATAAGTAACATTTGTAAGCAATGTTGGTTGTAAAGCATTTAATAGAGGTTGAATCTGAAAATTTATGTTGTATGATGACATTTCAATAGGCATTAATCCCAGTCTTAGAATCTCTTGTTTTTTTTTTTTTTTAATCACTCATTCTTTTTTATTTTAAATGACCAGTGTATTATGTGCACATGGGTAAAGTCCAGTAGTACCTTTGGGCTTATCAAGAAAAGCACCAGCCAATCTCTCACAGTCCCCATCGTACTTCCCAGACACACTTTAACCATTTAAACCATTTTTGTCTTTTTCTGACTGACTTATTTCACTTAGAATAATACACTCCACCTCCATCCATGCCATTGCAAATGGCAAGATTCCTTTTTTTATGGCTGAATAATATTCTAATATATATATATGTATAATTCTAATATTCATATATATATATGAAGAAGATGTGGTGTATGCATATACACCACATCTTCTTTTTAAGAAAGAAAACAGATGAACATATGGGAAGGAAGAAAAGACAAAAAAGGAGAGAGGGAAATAAACGATAAGAGACTCTTAAAGATAGAGAACAAAGGATGGAGGCAGGTGGTTAGGGGATGGGCTATGTGGGTGATGGGTATTAAGGAGGGCACTTGTGATGAGCCCTGGGTGTTGTATGTAAGTGATGAATCCCTGAATTCTACTCTTGAAACCAATATTGCACCGTATGTTAACTAACAAAATTTAAAAAAAAAAAGAGGTAGGAAAGCTTAATTGCAAAGAAAATTGCAAAGAAAATTCCAAGGACAAGCACAATGTACTCAGTCACCTTAAATTCCCACAAAACCACTGAAAAAGTATAGTTCCTTGTTGGGGTGGGGGAAAATTGTGAGATAAAACATATGAATATCATTGTTTTTTTTTCTAAGAAGTGTGTGTATGCGTGTATGTGAAATGTTGCTGCATTTATACTAAAATGATTATGAAATTTTGCATAGTTATGGCCTGAAGGCAATGATGGTTCAATGCCAGAAGTAACTAACTGTCAATACAAATGTAATAGAAGCTTGAAAAAATAAACCATTTCTTTTTTTTTTTTTAAGATTTTATTTATTTATTTGAGACAGAGAGAATGAGAGAGACAGAGAGCACATGAGAGGGGGGAGGGTCAGAGGCAGAAGCAGGCTCCCCGCTGAGCAGGGAGCCCGATGCGGGACTCGATCCCGGGACTCCAGGATCATGACCTGAGCCGAAGGCAGTCGCTTAACCAACTGAGCCACCCAGGCGCCCAAAAATAAACCATTTCTGATTTAAGTTCTTTTTATTAGTTAATGCTATAATTTTAAATAAATGCTTAAGTACTAATTGATTTATCAACTTTAGACTTTATTTCTACTTCTCACTGTAAAACATGGCAGATTATCTCATTTATATAATGTCCTCTATACAATTCCCCCCCTTTTCAATTTTGAATAGTTACCTAATTTAGAAAGGTTCTTCAATTATGCATCTGAATAATTTTTGATAATACACCTGAATCTCTACTCCTGTGTCCTAGCCTTTAGAGGGGGTCTCCTTATTCCTCACTGTGCACCAGGAGGGTGTCAGCACCTCCCTTCCTATCCACACTTATTTCTAATTCTGTCTTCCAACCTCTTTTAGCTATATCTGCTATATAGCATTTACATTCTGTTCTGAAACCATAATCAATCGCTTCACACTTTCATTCTATGTCTGTTCTAAAGATGGTGAGTAAGATTGTTTTTCCTTCTTCATGGGCCCAGCTACCCACCTGTCATATTGCTTGAATCAATCTAGCATCAAGGTTAAATGAGTACTGTTGTTTTCTTATGCTCTACTAACTGCTCAAAATCATGACACATTTTGGTTGCTTTATTTGTAACAAATAGCTTTCTTGTAAAGTTTTTTCTATTTTTCCTGATGTCTCTATTCCTCCCTCTCATTCTTCCCTCCCTTTGGTAATAGTGAAGAACTGTTTTGATCCACAGTGCTAATCTCTTTGACTTATTATTTTTTATATTGATTGAAATCTATTTATTCTTCTTTGAAATTTTCTACTGGTGGTCCGCTGTCTTACTCTTCTAATTGAAACCAGTTGCTTACTAGGCTTGCTACATAGCTGTTAAGATTTTCCTTTACTATGTTCTGATTTATTTCTGCTATTATTTCTTATATATTTCTTTCTCGATTGCCATTCTTGTTTTGACGAACCATCCTCAAGTGATTTCCTCTAAGAAGTGGATGCAATAAAAAATAACTGAATTTGTGACTATATGAAAATATATTTATTTTACCCTACATTTGAAAATAGATAATCTAGATAGCAGGAAGGGAAAAATGAAGGGGGGAAATCAGAGGGGGAGACTAACCATGAGAGACTATTACTCTGAGAAACAAACTGGGGGTTCTAGAGGGGAGGAGGGTAGGGGGATGCATTAGTCTGGTGATGGGTATTAAAGAGGGCACGTATTGAATGGAGCACTGGGTGTTATACGCAAACAACCATGGAACACTACATCAAAAACTAATGATGTAATGTATGGTGATTAACATAACATAATAAAAAAATAGATAATCTAGGTTCAAAATTTTCTTCCTTAAACTCTGAAGGCATTGCTCTAAATTTATTTTCTAGCATTTAATTATGATAATGACATATTGTCATTCATTTTTCTTGAACTTTGTTTTTATTTTTGTCACTTTGGAAGCACTTAGGATATTCTCTTTATGCTGGGGAGTATAAAATGGTATGATGCTCAAGATGCTCACATTCATTGTATGTGAATACTGAAACCAAATTCAAAGTGAGGGGCCTTACTTTGGGAGGCATGGATATAAAAATAGAATGAATGTGGAAGCCTTTCATATTCTTAAATTGAAAATAATGATTGAAATGAGCTGAAACATATAAGAGGCATACAAAAAGGCAGCCACTATGAAAGTTTTAGAAATAAGATTTTTAGTGAGAACAACAGGATACATATGATTCAAGAGGTGGTTGAGTAAAGGCATAATTCATTGATTTAATTCATTTTTGTTGATTGTAGAAAGCATTAAAGCATTGGGTAAGCAGAGAGGCCATAAATTGTTTTGGCCATATTGATAGTTACATTGGTAATAACAGATATGATGATGTTGATGATAATAATAATGATAATTAACAATTATTAAGCATCTACTATATACAGTATACTATTTTAAGATATGCTATAGTAAAGGGGCGCCTGGGTGGCTCAGTTGGTTAAGCGACTGCCTTCGGCTCAGGTCATGATCCTGGGGTCCCGGGATCGAGTCCCGCATCGGGCTCCCTGCTCGGCAGGGAGTCTGCTTCTTCCTCTGACCCTCTTCCCTCTCATGCTCTCTCTCAAATAAATAAATAAAATCTTTAAAAAAAAAAAGATATGCTATAGTAAATATTAATTTTTTTTTCTTTAAACTGAGAGCACAGCTTTTAAAAATGGAATTTATCACCCCAAGGACATTAAGAGGAACTTCAGACAGCACTCTTTTGTATGTTTTGCTTTTTACCTATTGCACAAAACAGAAAATGATTTATTAGTGTGCATAATGTTATAGAGAATGAAAGAACAGCAATCTCTTGCATACCTACCACTTCAGATTAAGAGGACCATTGCCTTTGAGGCTCCATGGGTGCTTGTATCATTGTCACCCCTGTGTGTGCTTCCTAAGAGGTAGATACTAACTGGATTTTGCTTTTTCTTCATAGTTTTATCATATATCTTTCTATTCTTAAACCTGTATTATTAGGTTTTTCATGCATTTGAAGTTCTATAAAAGATATTATGTGTTCTTCCATAGCTTGCTTTTTCACTCAACATTATACTCCTAAGATTCATCTGTGTGGTTGCATGCTCTTGTCATTCATTCATTTTCATTGCTACATAGTGTTCCACAGAATGAGCATACCAGAATTTATTTATCCATTGTCCTCTTGGATTACTTTCTACCAATACAGGGAATGCTAAATGAGTATTTTGTGAAACATTCATATATATATATCAAGGATATATACATAAATTATATGCACATACTTATATCCTACTACCTAATGCCAAATTGTTTTACAAATTACATTCTTTAAATTATTTTAGGCATTTTTATTGCCTCTTTTGTTAAGTGCTGCCATTTTCTCATTAACTTGTTTGTCACTTGTGATTGACTTCCAGGTGTGCTTTCTATATTTTTATGATAATATTTTAAGCATTACAAATATCTCCCAATTTGTGGCTTGAATTTTCACTTTCTTTTTTTTTTTTAAGATTTTTATTTATTTATTTGAGAGAGAGAGAATGAGAGAGAGCACATGAGAAGGGTTAGGGTCAGAGGGAGAAGCAGACTCCCTGCCGAGCAGGGAGCCCGATGTGGGACTCGATCCAGGGATTCCAGGATCGTGACCTGAGCCGAAGGCAGTCGCTTAACCAACTGAGCCACCCAGGCGCCCTTCACTTTCTTTTTATGATATCTTTTGATGGGCAGAAGTTCTTACTTTTAATACAATCTAGGCATATCAACATTTTCCTTTAGGATCTGGGCTTTTTATATTTAATTCAAGAAATTGTTCCCTGCCCTAGGGTATTAAAGGTATCCTATCCTATCTTCTTAAATTTTTGTGTATGGTTACACAAAAATATGTGTATTTTGTGTAACCATACACAAAAATATTGTGTATGGAATTATTTTTGTGTATGGTTATCAGTACAAATCTAATGTTATATTATTTTTCCCATTTTGTCTCAGCTTCTTTTATTGAAAAATTCCTCCTTTTTCTATTAACTTTCAATTCAAGTCTGTAATAAATCAAGCTTCCATATATCTTTGATTTGGGATCTTTTATAGTGCTCCTGTCCTATTTGTCTATCCCTAATACATACTATCTTAAACTATAGCTTGATATACTTAATACTTTATTCATAGCTTAAACATAATAAGTCTTCATATCTGGTAAGACACATCCTCCTACTTTGTTTTGATATTCCTTAGGAGTGTCTTGGCTATTCTTGATCTTTTTCTCTTCCCTAGACACATTTTAGAATAAGCTTGTAATAAGGTGATAGATGAATGGATGGATAGATAGATAGATGATAGATAGATAGATAGATAGATAGATAGATAGATAGATAGATAGAATCAATACCACCAAAACCAACTCATTGATTATTTACTTGTATTTGCATTGCTTCTGTAGATCAATTTGGGTAGAACTGACATCTGTATGATATACAAGCAACCAGAACATGGTATTTGTTCATTCAGTCTTATTTTTTCATTTTTTCTCTTCATCCCAATTCCAACCCACCAATTGCTTGCCTGCTCTGATTTCGTTCTAATTATTAATAAGTATGAGCTTACCTTTATATATTTGTTAGCCATCCGGGTTTCCCTTTATGTGAAGTTCTTGTCTTGTCTTCATGTGAATTTTGGTTGGTTGTCTATTTTTGCAGAAATTTTTTATATCCTATATTCTTTTCATACCAGATATTGATTATTTCTCTCTATTTGGTATTAATCTATTAATATTCTCAGTTATATCATTAAAGGAACAGAAGTCTTTAATGTTAAATCCATCAATTTTCACCTAATAGTTTGAGTTTGGTGTCTTATTTAAGAAATCCTCATCCGCTTAAATTCATTAAAAATATTCTCATATTTGTTAGCTTTATATTTTTCTATTTCATATTAAGGTCTTCAAGCCTTTGTGCATAATATGGGATTGATAAATAGTATTAATTTTCATCATATAATGAGCTAGATTACCTAACATCAGCTTTATACAATCTGTCTTTTCCTCCCTGCTAAGCTCTAATTTTCAGATCTGTCAGGAGGAACTTTTGTTCCATTGTTTAATTTTTTTCATAATTGCATATAGTTGTTATTACTGTGGTCTTGTTATGTGTTAAAATGTGGTAGGGAGAGAGTCCCTCTTTTATTTTCTAACTTGGTGTATCTATTCAGGGATAGTCACACACACACACACACCATGAAATAAGTTTATTAACTTCTTAAAAATATACAGCTGGAATTTTGGTTAGTCTTATTTTGAATTTATAGATTAATTTGGGGAGTATTGATTTTGGGAGTATTTATAGTGTAATTTGCTCCATTCATAAATACATTATGCATTTATCCAAGTCCTCATGAATGTCTTTTAGGGAAGTTTAAAAATTTGCTCTCGGTAGGTTTCTTGTAATTTTTGCCAAGTTAATTTCTTAGTAGTTTTATTTTAATGAATGGTATCATTTTTAAATGATATTTTCTAGCTGGTTATTAATGATTTAAGAATGTTTCTGAATTTTGTAAGTTAACCTGTATTTGGACTTTGCTAAACTTTTTATTAATTCAAAGTTTTTTCTGTTGATTCTAATGCTTTCCCTTGTAGATGATCATAATGACATAATGACAGTTTTGCTTCTTTCTTTCTAGTTCTTATATCTCTTTTTTATATTAAATAACAATGTTAACAGCTGTCTCTGTCTTGTTTCTGAATTTAAAAGCTGCGTCAAAAATTTCTTTGTAAAGTATGGTACTTGCTTTAGTATTTAGCTATTAAACATGTTATCAAGTTTAGGAAATGTTTCATTATTTCTATTTTCTTTGGTTTCTTTGGTTTCTTTTATTTGTATAGGTTGTTGAATTTATTTTTTAAAGATTTTATTTATTTATTTGAGAGAGAGAGAGTGAGAGACAGAGAGCACGAGAGGGGGGAGGGTCAGAGGGAGAAGCAGACTCCCCGCCGAGCAGGGAGCCCGATGCGAGACTTGATCCCGGGACTCCAGGATCATGACCTGAGCCGAAGGCAGTCGCTTAACCAGCTGAGCTACCCAGGCGCCCCTAGGTTGTTGAATTTAAAGAAATGCTTTTTTTGTACCTGTTGAGAAAGTCATACGAAGTTTTGCATAGTAGTCTTCTTTAATTTCTTGTTTTCCATTTAGTTTTCTTTAATATTTTGAATGAAGCTTTAAATACTTTCATAAAGGTATTGCATATATTTTGTTAAATTTATTCCTAACGACTTTGTGTTTTTTATGCTATTTTAATGTAGTATCATTATTGCATTTTATAACTCCTTGTTGCTAGTGTTTAGAAATGCAATTGATTTTTGTATATTGATTATGTTTTCAGCCACCTTGCTAAAATGTTTTATTAATCCTAGTAACAAATGTATTGTGTTTAGGACTGCACCTTATTTATTTATTTTGTCTTTTCTGTTTGACTTTTTGAATCACAGTTTTCTATGCACAGTTGATTAGAGTGCATGGTATTACTGTCATTCTAGGACTTTGAGACCTCTGAGGAAATCCTTACAGATACATTTTTTTTCTTTAACATGCAGGGCCTGAACCCCAACTGCTGCAACAAATGCATCATTTGCTTTATTTTGCCCTTAATTCGTTTTTGCTCTATTGGTAGTTGCATTGAAATATGTGCCCTGCTTATGATTCTGTTTTTGTTGTTGTTGTTGTTGTTCAGTTTAATGTTAACTGAGTTTCTACTGTGGGTAAATGCTGGTCCTGACAGTAGGCTGGGTGCTGGGGATATAGGAATGGTCGTCAGTCTCAGCCTTTCAGTAACTTAGAGTCTGGTGGATTTTTGGCAGATTTGTTCCTGATTAATTCTTTGTGTTGCAAAGGATAACTTATTTTCTTCAGGAAGCTCCATTTCTGATGGGCTGTTACTAGAAGCAAAGCACTCCATGTGTGTGTTTTATGTTTTTTAATCTTTGTGTTTAAGCCAATAAACATGTGTTATTGACCCATTCCTGGTTCTATAGCACTGTTGACATTCATTCTTTATTTCATGTGGCATCTTGGGACAGTAAAAACGTTAGATCAGTTTTGTGCCAGTATTTTGGTTAGGTCACAGATATTTGTCTCGTCATGGGGACACGGAGTTAAGGTTAGGGTATAGAGAAAACTTGCATGACCCAATCCATTTTGAGATTACCTTTGGTAATTTTTTTTATCTTGTGTTTCTAAGAATGTCTTGGACACTTCATTTTCAGTTTTGAAAGTCAGAGTAATGTTTGAATTAAGTTGGTACTGTTGTCACATCAGCTTTTTACTAATGATGTGGAAAGCATCCTTCTTCTGCTTATGCTATGTGGCTTGGAAAGACTGCTGTGCTTAGATGTGGAGTGATTTTTCCATTTAGGGCATTTTCCATTCTAATGACAATGAGAATATGGCCAAGAAAACTGTCACTTTTTCTGAGCCCATGGGAATGTTTTGGTTTCTTAAGCAGTGTCCTTGTTTGACCTCACCTTAAAGCAGTTTCATAAGGTAAAAGAAAAAGACCTTGGGGAAATGATTAAATAAATGATCACACTTTCATATGATAGAAAATAATCTAACACCTAAAAACATTTTAAAGGAATTTTTAATGTCAGGCAAAAATATTCATGATAAAATATAAGTGAAATTAACAAGACAAACTATTGCAATATAGTCCATATTATTAATATTCATTTAGACATGAATTGATAAGTGAGAGTCTTGGTATTTTTCTGTCTCCCACCCCAAACCAAGTTCTCTACTATGCATGTATTGTTTTGATAACTGGAGGGATATTTTCTAAAAAATATAATAAAATTTATTTTTTTAAAAATTACACATACACAGGGGCACCTGGGTGGCTCAGGCAGTCAAGCATCTGCCTTCAGCTCAGGTCATGATCCCAGGGTCCTGGGATGAGCCCCGCATTGGGCTCCCTGCTCAGTGAGGAGTATGCTTCTCCCTCTCCCTCTGCCCCTCCCCCTGCTCATGCCTGCTCTCTTTCGCTCTCTCTCAAATAAATAAAATCTTAAAAAAAAATTACACATACACAAATACTCTCAGTGGGATTAAATATGAGACACTGTAGGGATATTTATTTCAGAAGTGAAAAAAACTCAAAATCAACTTTTAAACAATTATCTCTTGGTTCTTGCCATTTGAAGTTTATTTTGGAGCTTACTGTTATCCACACTAGCGTGCTAGAGTTGTTGGACATGGGCTGATGAACAGTGAGAAGGCATTGTTAAGTCAATGTGAGAATATCTGGGTGGAAAATCAGTGTTTGGGGGGAGCATATTGATGGTGGCTGGTTTAGGTAGTAGTCAGTGGGTGGGTAAGTAGAAGAGTCTGAGTCTCAGGGTCCAGACTTTACTGGAGGGTTATGGCTCTGGAAATAATTATAACTGAGAAAGAAGGCAAAAAGAAGGCCATTTGGTCCTTGAGGTTATAGTACAGAGAGCCAAGGTAGTACGAAATTCTTCTGTAGGAAAATATGGGCAAGATATCAAACTAGTAACTGAATTAGAGCTTAACTGTCAAGAAGTTAAGAACCATGGGGACACCTGGGTGGCTCAGTCCATTAAGTGGCTGCCTTCGGCCCAGGTCATGATCCCAGAGTCCTGGGATCGAGTCCCACATCGGGCTCCTTGCTCAGCAGGTAGCCTGCTTCTCCATCTCCCTCTGCTTGTGCTCTCTCTGTCAAATAAATAAAATCTTTAAAAAAAAAAAAGAAGTTAAGAACCATGTTGCTGGTAGGGCGTGGTCTAAGCCTACTGGAGGCCTTGATCCTGAGCTTCTGTATCACTCCTCCCCAACCTATCTGCCCCCTGCTGGCTGCTCCCGATACACCTGTGGTGAAATTCATCCAGGACTCTTGAGCGGGCAGTGTGCTAATGCCAAAGGCAAAATCCCATTCTAGTTGTTGCTATTGTAATCTCTGACCTTGTAGTATGAAGCCATTTTCTTCTCCTAGTGAATTGCCCATAGAAAATGGTATTTGCTGAATTGCTGAAATCAAATGAAATGAAGTAAGAGCCTTTACAGAATAGCAGAATTTAAGTCCCTCTTCATACAGCAGTAAATTTCTGAGGTAAAGTTATTGATGCTTTCAAATTAAAACTAGTAAGGCGCTTTCTTAGGCATCTGATCTTGGACAGATCATGTCAATATTCCAATTCTCTATTTCCTTTTCTATAAAATTATGATATGTTCTACCCCTGCTGTGAAGTCCAAAGTCAAAAGTTAATAACGTGTGTGAAAGCACTTGGCAAACAATAGAAGTTTATACAAATATTAGGTATTATCATAATTATCCTTTAATATAGAACACTCTGAAATGTCGGTAGGTTTCTAAAAGTTTGCGATGGTGTTAGTGTTGGGTATTAGGGAACTGGGGTGAAGTGTGGTGCTTATCAAGTAGTATGCCCACTCTGATGTTGTACTTTTCCCTTCCAAGCCTTTAAAAGAAAAAGGAAAACTACCATATGATCCAGCAATTGCACTATTAGGCACTTACTCAAAGAATACAAAAATGCTAATCCAAAGGGATACATGCACCCCAATGTTTATATTGGTGTTATCTATAATAGCCAAATTATGGAAACAGCCCAAATGTCCATCAACTGATGATGGATAAAGAAGATGTGATACACACACACACACACACACACACAGAATATTACTCAGCCATAAAAAAGAATGGAATCTTACCATTTGCAATGCCATGGATAGAGCTAGAGTATGATGCTAAGTGAAATAAGTGAGTCAGAGAAAGACAAATACCATATGATTTCACTCAAATGGGGAGTTTAAGAAACAAAACAAGCAAAGGGGGAAAAAGGAAAGAGAGGGGCAAACCAGGAAATAGACTCTTAACTGTAGAGAACAAATTAATGGTTACCAGAGGAGAGGTGGGTGGGGGGATGGGTTAAATAGGTGATGGGGATTCAGGAATACACTTGTTGTCATGAGCACCAGGTGAAGTATGGAAGTGTTGAATCAATATATTGTACACCTGAAACTAGTATTACACTGTGTGTTAACTAACTGGAATTAAATAGACACAGAAAGAAAGAAAAGAAAGAAAGAAAGGAAAAAAAAAGAAAGAGGAAGGGAGGAAGGAAGAAAAAGGAAGGAAGGAAAGAAGGAAGGAA